>NW_009922596.1:0-17270 GCF_000696875.1 Nestor notabilis
CCGGCTGGGCTTAAACCACGACACATACTAAAGCATTTTGAGCTACGAGACTAAAATACCATGATTATATTCCAACATTCAGTGTTAAATGAAAAAAAAACCTCAACAAAACCTAAAACTTTTGTAAAAGTTCCATAGAATTTAATGCGCTGAACCCATTTCTTGTAATTTCATGGCATAACACAATGATAATAAGAGTGAAGATTAAACATAATCAATTTTTTTTTATTGTTGTTAATTTGATTGCATATCCTTTTGCTTTAATGCTTTACTTGTGAGTTCAAATGATTTTAGTTTTCTGTAATTTTATCTATTTAACTGCCTCACCAGGCAGGTCACCTACAGAAGAAATAGAAGACTTCTATTTGTTTAAATAAATTATCAGCTACCAATAACCCCTTACTTCATCTCACTGAGTAATTCTGAAACTTCCCAGGGTTTCTAAATTCATATGTACAAATCTTCACCTCAGTAGGTCCTCACTGAATTAGGAAAATATGGGAGAAATATTATTTGTTCAAAATCAGAAAGGAGGAAATATTTCTCACTCAGAAAAGAAAAAGCATGAAGAGTGTTTATCTTAATAAAATCAGACATTTTACAAATTATTAAATTAAATGTAGGTAGTTCTTTAGATCTATCATATTCTTGTTGATTTTACTTTTTCCATTTTTAATAGCAGCCCTTCAAGACTGAGTAGAGTATTCCATGCTTTGACATAGTCTTCAAGCCCACTGTTGGCTCAGCCAGTTGCTCTTGAATTTTCATAATCATGTTACCAAAACCTTTGATAGAGGGCAAATGTTCCAAAAAGCAGCTCAGTGAAATACTGTCTAGTCTTTATGATACTCCAGTTTCATCTAGCTCTATGTGTTCAGCCCAGTTAACAGGTGCAGGAGAAAAGCAAAATAATTCAGTTTTCTTCCATTTTATTTTATTCCATCCCATTCTACTGAAGAGACAGTTCCACACAAAGGAGTCACTGTCAGACAAAGAGTGACTTTATACCTGTCTGGTTTTGTTAGTATTTACTTTTCATCTCAAATCCAAGCTCTTCAGAGTATGCATGAAATTCTGTCTCCCTGCAAGTCAGTGAGAAAGCTCCCACTGACTTTACTGAAGTTGCAATTTCACTGAAGGATTCAGGCTAGCACTTATCAAACCTATAGCAGACTATAGCCCTAAATGCCTCCTTCTCTTGTGTAAGTACCCAGAAAATCACTCTGGCTGCCAGAGGTGAACCAAGAAAGGTGTGTATAGTCTTTTCAATATTGGTAGTTGACGATCTCATCCCTAATCCACAACAGCACAGGTATTTCTTTGGAGTTCACCCTTTCTACTTTCTGTGTTCCTTTTTTGTAGCAGAAGATACTTAACTTTGCCCCAGTTCTTATCTTTTCAGTAACAAACCCTCTATGTTCGGCCTCAAAGAACATTCAGGGACACATCTTTCTGGAGACTAATTGAAATAAATAAGCTGGGCCAAAGAACAAAAAAATGCCTGTTTCCACTGCCAATCTTTGGTAGAGTTCATTTTATGTTTGTACGATGCCTGTGCATTTACTGTCAGTAAAGAGGAAGTTTTCTTACATTACAGATGTGTTTCTTTTTTCCAGAATCAGAATGACACTGATCAGAAACTGTACTTAGAAGTGCTTGTCTCAGTCACAGGATGTATTTGCCACAACCTGGATTTTAAATGGTTCTTTAACCTCTAAAAATGACTGAGTTGAACCCCACACTTAAGCACATTTAAATGTCATAACCTACTCATCAGTAGGAGGAATAGAAAGAATAGAAATTCAAGAAAAAAACTAAGTGGAGATTGATTTTGTATCCACTTGCTCACATGTGTCTTAGACTTAGAATGCCATAGTCAAGAATAATTACTGAGGATGAAGGAAAAGGACAGAGAGCTGAGCTGAACTCTGTGAAGTTCAAATGTGCAAACCCTCTCTGCTCCAGAAGTGAAGTGACATTCTGTGACTTGGGTAGGAATTTGCATAATGTGGGAAAGCTCATTTCTTATCTTCACACAGTCATGCTTGCTCTGGAATGACCAACTTTCAGGGAGCATTTCAAAATATATGCAAAAAATGTGCTGCTCTTGAATCTCTGCAATCCTTTATTGATTTAAAACATACATCAGGGGGCAGTTAAAGCTCTGACTTGCCTGTAACACTGTTTACATGCCAATGATCAACTTCTTAAACAGCTACCACAGACAAATAATTAATAATTATTAGTTTAGAAGAAACAGAAATCATTAGAGAAATCATCTCAGTGTTTGAGGGCAAATAATGTTTTGATATAAGGCCATACTGTGCAATTATCTATTGCCAATGTCATGTTTGTAGCATGAACAATTATCTCAGAAACCACAGATGTGAATCAGGCAAACAAAGCTGTTCTATCAGTTTCTTTTTTTTTTTTTTTTTTTCTTTTTTTTGTGTGTGGTTTTTTAGTTTTGGTTTTGGGGTTTTTTTTTTGTTATTTTTTGGTTTTATCTTTTTATCTGTCCATGCATATTCTGTGAAGAATCAAGAAGATTAAGCTGAAGGTAAGATCAGTAGCTGTAGGTATCTTAGAGACCTGAAAGAGTCCTATTACTTATACTGTTTATCTCACATTCTATGATAGCAATTTCCCTGTTTCAAATGAAACTTTGAATATTCAAAGGGTCTAATTTTCCAACAGGTGAGTAATCCAGTATCACTCATTCTCTGTAAGTACCACATCAAGAAAAATTTAATCTTGGGCCAAGGAGGCTCTTAGTCATTAAGAGACTTTCCAGTACTCTGTTCTATTAAGTCTAAGTCATTGTAGGCTAAAGACTTTGATATTTCTCTAATGCAATTTCTTATTTGTAAACTTGGGATAATATTTTACTTCTTTCAATACAGAAGCATTATGAGAAAAAAAAACAGAAGAAAGGAAAGTCATTCTTGCTTTGGTAATGAGAAGAATATAACACTGGCACAGGTGAGTCTGAGCCATGAACAATTTTGCTGGAGATAAGCTAAAGGATTTAAAGTTATGTACAAAGTGTCACAAGTCTTCCATATAAGAATGCTTGAAAAAGTATCCTCATTCAGATTCACTTATTTATACTATGATTCAAAAGACTATAAAAAAATGCAGCCATTTACTGTCAACTTGAATTACTGTACGCTGTGACTAATGTTGTTAAATAAAAACAACAGCTTTTATTTTTTAATGAGATTTCTCACATTAAATTCTTACTACTCTTCTAGTAAAAAAATTTAACTATTATTAAGTTTTATTTTGTTCGCTGAGCACTTTCAGCCGCAGAATTTGGTGAAAAAGATTTAACTTTGAAGCCACCTATGAAACGTAATCAACAAAAAAAAGGCACAGACTGCTTTTTTTTTTTTTCCCCCACCATTGTCTTTGTACAATTGTCCTTGGCAAGATGAAATAAGTGAAATGAATCATGTGCTGTCACCATTACTGAGCAACTCCTGATGGCTTTAGCTTGAGGTTAAGGTTAGATAATCTCTCTGAATATTACAGTTTTCTTTGTCTCTCCACATCTAAGGCTGAAAGATACTTTAAAAAAAAAAATCTGTTTCTGCTTCCCTCCAAATCAATGCAATCAGATTTTACTGAAAAAGTAAAAAGAATATTTTCTTCAGCTTTTGTGTGTTTCTCTGAAAACAAACAAAAACTCTTGACATTCTCTTGAACTTGAGGTAGAATTCCATATTATTTATCTTATGGTTCTGTCTTCACATCTGAAAGCAGACTATGCCTGATTATTTTCCCTGATAGTAGACTTCTTTACTGGCTAATATTACTGTACTGCTACCATATTAGTAGTTATGTCTGTACAGAATTTCAGTTTTGCATACACAGAGAAATATTCTGTTAATTATTTCTTCCAAAGCATGACGTGAGCAGTCATACTTCACATTTCACTGCATTTCACACAGTGCATTTCAAGTGAATGCTGCATTTGACAGAGTCATACTTTATGTATTTCACAAAAATGATGCTACAGAGAGTCAAAGTATTTGTACTGTAAAATACTGGGGTCATATATGGTTGCCATAGGCAGATCTCAATCATTTCATTTTAAAATGAGGCTGAAAATAAACTCACATGCTGGCAATTGCTGTGGTAAAATCTTAGGGCAGTTCTCAGTCGTCAAGTTCAGGACTCTGTGTACATGTCACACCTCCTACTCAGCTTGCTTTGTCAGGTTTGCTTTATGTAGAAATGTAACTACAGGGTAAAAAGAGTGATATGGTTTGGGAACATGATGAGAGACACATCTGGACCAGAGAACCTGTAAGCATCTCTGAGCCCAGTAATACAATAAGCAGCCAGAGGAGATTAAGAAGTAGATCAACTGAGGGTAGATACATAAACTTTCTTTATGAAGTTAATGGAAAAGGGGCTGAAAAATATCCACAATTTTAAAGGCAAGAAAGGAAAATAATCAATTGTGAGAAATGTGATATCTGGTAGTCATGTTCTCTAGTGAAGATAAAAATAGAAACATTTCTACCTTTAGTTTTAAATAAGGTTCTTAGTGACCTGCCTTCTGAGGAAGAGAATGATACAAGAATATGCCAATGAATCGTTTGTTTATATACCTGTTAATAACTTAGAAGCATACATTAGGTGGAATTTAAGATAAGGCCATTTAACTGTAATGTAAATCTGTACATGTACATTCAGTTCAGTAGCCTAAATACAGGTGTCCAGTGCCATCTTCTTTACATGAGACTGTCCCGTCCCATGCATAGTCCATCTGCCCTTCCAGAAAAGGCAGGCCTTAAGCAGTCTTGGGCCATGTCTGCCAGACTTGTGCAGATCTCAGATGTCACTAAACTTATATATATTATATATGTGGACAAGTTAATTAAGCCTCTAATCAGTATAGGCGATGCAGTTAAGAGCTATTCAGCTGACCACATGAAGGTGCCTAACTTAGGGTGACACGATCAGCTTTCAAGGTAACATTGATCGTACTGACTAAAGGCGTGGTTTAGGTGAACATATACAGACACTTTTGTACCATCTGAGATACAGAGAATCTGAGACAGATGCTTAGGGTTGGTAGATGAGACCTGGATAGAATCCGTATCTTTCACACAAGACCTAAGGATATTTCAAAATGTATTGGTTTTCCATTTATGTGCAAGTTAGCTCTGAATGCAGTGATCCTTATGGGTCCCTTCCAACATGAGCTATTCTATGATTCCATGAATTCATGAAATGTAAGTGGCTTGAATACCTATCTATATAGAGAAATGTATGTGTTATTATATGAAAATCTCAATTTCAACTGTTGTGATGAAAGCAAACAGTAGGAGTGTAGCAAATATTTTACATCCTTCATTATACAGATTTTCCATTCAGTTTTCTTTCCCCTTAAAATCTCTTAATGCATATTAGAGTCCATCTTGTTTCCTGCTAGTTTGAGTTAGAGCTTCTTTCCTGCAAGTTTGTGTTAGGGCTTGATTCAGTTGCCTACACCTGACCTGTTTACAGCATGAAGATGTTTCTGGGTAAACTGGCCTCAAGACAAAAAAAATAGTGCTAATTATATCTAACATACTAACTCATAAAGACTTCCTTGCATATGTTAGATAGTGCAATCTTCACAGCATTTATTTTCTTGTCATTGCTGCTGTCTATTAAACCACGACAGAGATAACAAGCTTTACCCAGTAACTAAATTTCTTTTTAGACAAAATTTATGCATTACAAATGCAAGCAATATTCTTAACTGATATTCCAGGAGTATGATGACACAGTGGCTTGTCCTAGGTTCAGCTATAAAAACCATTTTTTCCTCCTTCTTAGCAGCTGGTGCAGTGCTGTGTTTTTGACTTTCTGCCTGGGAACAACGCTGATAACACCGATGTTTTTAGTTGTTCCTCCGTAATGTTTACTCTGACCAAGGACTTTCTCAGTCTCATGCTCTGCCAGGGAGGAGGGGAAGCCGGGAGGAAGCAGAGACAGGACACCTGACCCAAACTGGCCAAAGGGGTATTCCATACCATAGCACGTCATGCCCAGTATAAAAACTGGGGGGAGTTACCCGGAAGGCTGAGTTCGCTGCTCGGGTCGGGCTGGATATTGGTCGGCAGGTGGTGAGCAGTTGGGTCCTCTCCCCTTGTTATTTCCCTTATCATTATTATTGGTAGCAGTAGTGGTTTGTATTATACCTTCGTTACTGAGGTGCTGTTATCTCAACCCGTGGGAGTTACATTCTTTTTATTCTCCTCTGCATCCCTCCAGGAGCAGGGGGACGAAGGAAGAGGGGAGGAGTGAGTGAGCGGCTGCGTGGTTCCAAGTTGCCAGCTGGGCTTGAACCACGACAGGGTTAACAAGCCAGTGACTTGTTTCTTACTTAACTCAGCTGATACAGAATGCCATTGTGTTTGTGTCAGATCCACTTAAAATGAGAAGAAATAAAACTTTTTCAGGGCTACTTCACCTTGTGAAATGATGCAAATGAAAATAAAGCCTTTGATTTTTTGCCACATTATGTTTTTGCTGAGTCTTGACTACAGTTAGGTTCACAGAAATTCAGAAGTTACTGAAATTCTACCCAGCAAACCTGAGGGAAGAATGTTACTCACTATTTCAAAACCTATTTTAAGATTTCTGTTTGTTTCATGCTGTGTAGGTTAAAACACAAGGGATGATGTGGATTGGGTTTTCACTTAGATAGTTGAAAGTTTGAAGTTAGAAGTATGTCTAAGAATAATGTTTTTTTTAACAGTTTCAGACCTTAATGGTTTGATTTTTACCTCCTGAGAAGAAAGGCAAACGTAGCCTTGAAGACATTTCAAAACAATACCCTCATAAATGGTGCAAATTTTGTATCTACAAGTCCAGCAAAGAAATTAAGGATCAGGCATTACATCAGTGATGTAATGGTCAGAGTGCTGTTTGAAAGTCATCATTCAATCTAATCTTCTTTGGAAGAATTATTTTCAATTGTAAGTTTTATAATCTAAGATGCCAAAGATATTTTCTAGAATTCTCCCAGTTTTTGCAACAGATTACCTTACAATGGAAGGGAAAAATGTTCTTTTATGTAGAGAAGGTATCAAAATAAATTTTAGAACACTTTATTCATGGACAATGCATTTTAGCAAAGTTGAAAAAAAACCAAAACAACAACAACAACAACAAAAAAAACAAGTCAAAACCCAAGAAAACACCAAACCACAAAATCAACCAGCAACACAAAACCAAAATCACTCTACTGTACAGGAACAATCTGCAGTAAATTCTATCATGCTTCAAGTATGTCCCTGGTTTTTATATCAGTTTGAACTCTTTCTTTCTTGTCCATAGAAATTGCACTGAGTTAAAATGCAGTTTTTCTGAAAATAAAAAGAAATTATGCAAGAAATGTTTAGTGATTCTCCTGCACCAGGGAATAGGATTGCAGGCTGAGAAACAGAAAGAGAGACAGGCAGAGAGGTTGCAGGTTTCTTTCTGGCTTTTAATAAGAAAAGCCCAACAACAAAAAAATGGCAAGATAAAAATGTGAATTTAATAAGAGAGAATAGTAAGAATAATATAGATAACAAGTAAGTCTCCCACACCTTCAGATACTGAGAACCCATTCATACAGCATTTGTGCATCATCAGATGGACATCAGATGGATTTTCCTACTTCACACAACACAGATCCTTAGATCTCTCAATGGAAAGAAATGCCTCCTTTTTGGTCATTTAGGCTATTACATAATTTTCTTACAAGAAACCAACTATTCATAAAGGGTGTTTGTGTGAGAATTTCTTGCTGCATTTCTAGATAAAGGCAAGGCCATGCAGGTGGTATAATTGCCAGAAGCAAGTGGGAGCCGCCTGGAGGCTCCTTGTTCTGAGTTTATCCTGTGGCCAAGAGATTTGTGCAGACCAACAGCTCGAAGGCCAGCCCAGAGACACAGCACAGTTCAGCACAGGTTTGCACCTCCTCAGGTTAACTACACTGTGGATCACTAATTCCTCTACTTATAGCTTCCTGGTCATGATGATTACAGAGACTTAAAGCATTTTGGAAAGTAAGAGCATCTGAAAATTTCCAAGATAATTAAATATTTATCTTTCAGGTATATTTAACCTTGAGGGAAAAATACGAAAAAGCTATAAACAGTAGCATGTTTTAGTCAGAATAACGAAGTCTGAGTATTCCCCAGGGACAATTTCAGCATAAGCAAAAAGAACAGACTGATAACCTTTCTGAAATGTCCTCTGCATAAATGCAGGTTAATTCACATGAGCTGTGAAAAGAGAACCCTCTGCTAAGGAAAAATATTATTATAATCTTATGCAGTTAAATATAAAAAGTCTATTCTCTCCACTGGCATTCATCATAATTGTATTGTTTGAATAGTTTGACTGAATACTGCAACATCAGAAAAGATGGCAGGATCTCATCCTAAATTTCAGTAAAACTCCTGTAAGACAGGAGACATACATGCAAGATTTAGTTTTGTAGTAAAAAAATCAAGTAACTAACTTATGCCTTCATCTGCAGGTTAAAGTGATATGAAAAAGGACAGATTTTTAGCCTTGATAAAAGTATCAGTGTATGAGTCTGAATATGTAAATAACTGTCACTATATTCCTTGCTATTTTGCAAAAAACTTCAGTGATATACTAGCCCCACAAAAGGGGTAGCTAAGGAACTAGGAACCAACTCTTTGACAATAGTGGAAGCTTGTTTGTAAGAACCAGAAAAGAACACTTAAGAGTTTGGTAAAGAATAAGGGCAAATAAGGAAAATTTATGGTCTAATTTTTCCTTTTTCCTTAGAAAAATACACTTAGTTTAGATCTCATATTAAACCTTGTCTTTTAAGACAATCCTTGTTTTATTTTCTTTTCATTGCTAAGGACAGTTTTTAATTAAGTAACACCAAACATGAAGTATTCATGTACTTTTATCCATTGAATGCTATTTATTTAAAAGGAGGATTTCTACCCTGTATACACAGACAGCCATCAAAGAATCTATTTTTTCTGGAAGTGTAGGCTTATTTTGCATTACTGGTCTCTTGATCAAACCCTTTTGTTGTTAGGCTTCTTAGAGAAGTTTGTGAGGTACACACGTTTCTCAAAAAGTAACTACTTGAACCAACTCATCCAATCAGAGAAAAGAAGGGTTGTGTTTAGAGTATTAATTTTCTGATATAAATTGGATTTTGGTTATAAAATTGGTATTAATTCCTAGAATTACACTAGTTTAATGTTTAATGTTACAATTCAGATATGACTTACTAAGCCATAGTTAAACTGGAATTACAGGTCTCCGGCAATACGTACTAGTTCTTAAAAGAGTATGTGTTCTGAAGAGGTAGAAATGCTAAATATATAGCAGGTGATGTCATGCATTATCCTTCACTAACTATTAAAATGGAAGTTAATAGGCATAAAATCATTTGGGAACAGTTGAATATACAGTTTTAATAAAATTAATTTGAAACATCTAGAACTATATTAAGAATTATATCCTTTAAGCAATTTTCTGTATTTTATGATATGGAATTTTTATCTCTTTTATCTATTTGTTATAGTATTCATTTAACTTTGGGTCTAAGAAGTCTTCAGAACTATGGAGATAAAAATGGGTTTTGATTAAGGTATCCCAGCACATCTATAGACTTCTCTGCATCCAAGAAAAGCAAAAAAAACCAAACTAACTTTTAAAAAATCCTAGGTTTTAAGTGGAACTAAAATATGACAATTATATGTGACTAATAATGCATTGTGGTTTTATTCCTTAAAGAATACATAAGCAAATTCTTTTTTTAAGAAAAATTTTTCAAGTTCATATATTTGCTTATATGTACTTACTTGTTCTTGTATACAGGGATGGATAGCATTTCTGTTATACATACACCCAACTGTGGCAACTATGTTTTAAAATATTGATAGACATGTCATCCACATACTTCGTTGCAGGATGGATCCCTAAGAAGCTACTAGGGCACTGTGCTGTTTGCTCATTGGGCTGAAAAAAGATATTTGTCTTGTTTTTCCCTTTTAGTATCTTTGTAAACTTCTGGCTACTAGGTGGAAAAGCCTTCCAAAGGAAAAGATAAAAAACCCTGAAACCAACAAACATTAAAATGAAGAGTGTTCGATTAGGAGCTGTAGAACACTGATTTTTTAACATATATAATGAAACTGGAACTGAATGAAACGTTCTTCATAGGAAAGGTGCCTCAGCCCTCTGATCATCTTTGTGGCCCTCCTCTGGACTTGCCCCAACACGTCCACATCCTTCTTATGCTGGTGTCCCCAAAGCTGAATGCAACACTCCAGTTGGGGGTCTCATGATTGCAGAATAGAGGGGGAGGATCACCTCTCTCAGTTAATAGCTGCTGAAGAGCATTTCTGCTTAGCTAAAATTTAGCATCCAGATCTGGCCAGCAGAATAGCTCTTCATACTCTACTGACTGTATTAACTCAAAAAAATGAGGCAGGTAATCTCAAATTGTATGGCTTCTATACATAGAAATCTGAAATATAGCTTTCTATTTTCAGCTCAATAAGAAGGTAAAGCCTGTATGTTGATTACTTTTTCTAGTGATTAAATTATTTTTTGTCATGAACTAAGAAGGATATAGAGTTGTTGGGGCAAGTCCAGAGGAGGGTCCCAAGGATGATACAGGGGCTGGAGCACCTCCCATACAAAGACAGGCTAAAAATTTGGGGCTGTTCAGTCTGGAGAAGAGAAGGCTGCATAGACACCTCATAGCAGCCCTTCCAATATCTGAAGGGGGCCTACAAGGATGCTGGAGAGGGACTTCGTCACGGACTGTAGCAATAGGACAAGGGGAAATGTGTTCAAGTTTAAAAGAGTTAAATATAAGAAAGGAATTCTTTACTGTGAGGGTGGGGAGGGACTGGAACAGGTTGCCCTAAGAAGCTGTGAATCCTCCATTGCTGGCAGTGTTCAAGGCCTTGAGCAACCTAGTCTAGTGGGAGGTCTCTGCCCATGGCAGGGAGTTGGGAACTAGATGATCCTAAGGTCCTTTCCAACCCTAACCATTCTATGATTCTAAGTAGAAGGTAGAGCCAAATTTCTCTTAGTAATTCCAGTAAATACAGGTTTCTGTTTCCGAACTGATAGTGTTACACAATTATTGAGTAGGGGAAGGGTAATTTTTTTTTTTTTAAATCAGTTTGGCAATGTTGCTGCTGTAACTGCCCTCTCAATATTCATTTTGTCTATCTACTTGTCTGAGGAAATTGCCAACCTTTATTTCAGTAGCAGACACACAATACTTATACCTGCCTCCTGCCATACTATAGAAGGGCTTAAATATCCTCTTTGCTGGCAAAAGTGACTATGCTTACTGTAACATCTGGGACAACTCACATATATAGTATTAGGCATTTTTAAGTATGTCACTTAACCAGAAACTGTGACTATTCAAATTGATTACAATAAAGATGATTGGCTTTATATAGGTCGATTTCAACTTAGCTTAGAAGAAATGTTTTTGTTTTGGTAATTGTAAATTTTTCTAATCCTGATCAGAATTTTCTCAGTTATTTTTTCACTTTCACAGAACTCAGTTTATTTCATCTCATCTGAAGTCATTGGCAGGAGTTTTTATTGCTTAAAATAGTAGATGATCATCACTGGTATTTACTCATGCAATTCACATATAACTGCAGAACGTCACAAGTGTCCATCCCGGATGTAATACTTTAAATTGAACTGAGTGGGTTAACGTGGTACAAACACTGCTTTACAAAGAAGTTCTTGACTATTCTTTTTTATTGGTGCCCTTTCCTAATTTCAGAAATAGTTGGGCATATTGTTACTTACAACTCAAATTCCATGATCACAAAAACGTTAATAGTGATCAATTAGATAAAAAACATCAGGGGTGAAATGTATGCTTCAAAAAATCAGAAGTACTGAATATTTTAAAGGACAAGAAAAGAGATTTGAGGGCTTCATGGGAGCTTTCTTTTTCCTTATATTGGTTTTATAGGATTATTTTGGTGCAGTTTCAGGTGACAACTAAAGTAAATCTTCCTGCCAGCATACAATTTCCTGGCAAATTAATTACTGTTTTTGTTGCTCATATGTGAGGTGGGGTAGATAGGAATGTCTATTATTAATTTTCCTGGAATATTAATTTTTATGACCCCATTTTTCACTGCTTAGAATTTTTCTGAGTTTAAAACATTTAGGATGAAATAGTCCATTATGCTGTCTCCTGCTAAATACTTGAGAAAGTTTCAAAGAAACTCAAAAACTTTTTCAGAATGTGTTAGGAGGAAGAAATAGTAGGTTGCTAATACAAAAAAAAAAAAAAAATCTCTTGAAGCTCCAACACTTTTTGACACCTTCAGAAGCATGAATGTCTTCCTTTTTAATGTCCCAAGCTGATCACCTTGATATCCTTAACATGCTTGTTATTGCTCATTTAATACCATTGAAGTATAAGAATTAGAAAAGTCTCTTTATATATATTCAGACTTTTTTTTTAGGATTCTACCGCTAAATTTTGAAATTGTTAACTGCATTGAACACCTGCTACTTTTTGATTGACCTGTGCATAGACCTTTCCCTGAGAGTGACTGAGCGCTTGCTATCCTGGCAATTCAAGCAGTGAGGAAAATTTTCCTTTAATAGTCCTTCACTGGACCATTTGTATCAGGAAATTTGGTTGTGGATCTATTTTTTGTTTTGTGATCTTTCTAATTCCCCTACTAACATCCAGAGATAGAAAAGGAAAATGAATAAAAATTCTTAAATAAATCCGAAGAGTAAAGAGGAAGTCAGAGAGGTGCTAAGGTGTTACATCATTCAGAAAGTTGACCGAATGACATCATTGAATTTTGTTTTCTACTGCATAACTGGATTCTTTTACATTTTCGCTTTCATACAGAAGAATATTGAAATTTGCGTTTTAAATCACGTATTTCCAGACAGTTGCTTAGAACAATTTTTTGCTTTAAACAAAAAAGCAAATAAAAAAGCAAAGAAACAAAAAAAAAATCCCTATTCAGAGTGTTTTAGGATGGGGTCTTTAATGTCGCAGGGAAGACCTAACATGAAATGAAGAATTTATTTACTTACTTTATTTTTTCATTTTTTTAATATAAAAGAATAGATGCTGTATTTTGATTTAGCATAACATAGGGTTTATACACTGAACACACAAAAATACTTATAACTTCCTCAAAAAAAGATGTGTGATGTGAAAAGCAGAAAATGTAAGTTGTCCTTTACTTGATGTTTCCAGTAATGTTAAGATTTTTTTAGGTAAGTCAAGTAAAGTGATGTGTAGCTTCTACAACCTTCAGCATAACCTGATCGGTGTAATATTAGGAACATTAATCAAGAAGAAATCTTTAAAGAAAAATTATTTCTTTCCTCTTCTGTAGTAAATAATGTATGGACTCCTCTCCAAGTAAAGCACATTTGGCAGTCTTCTAAATTGCATAATTCAAACCTACTATTTTGTGCAGAGTAGGAATTCTGTCCTTGACAGTCTATAACTCATTAATTCTTTGCTGTGAAGGAAAACAGAATACTGAAAAGGAAAGAATATTCAGTTTGCCTAGGTTATCTCCAATGGAATATGCCATTTAATGAAGTCTGAAATAATTAGGCCTCAATAATGCTTATTATGGGACTCTAAGATTTGTAAGGTTAAATAATAATCTCATCATTACAGTTTAAAAGGGTTGAAACTAAATGAAAGTTCTTTTCTGAGATTATATACTAAAAATGGTACAATTAAAACACTATGGAATGTTAGATGCTAGTGTAGTGCCTCAAACGTCTGTGACAGTCAAACCAGAATGATTTTTTTCCCCTTCTTTATCACACATATCATTAAAATACACTGCGTCAGTTACATGTTCTAAAGTGTACAAATGTACAAAGTATCAACATCTGCTGAAAAGAACAAGAAGTCTGAATGCAAGCACGTCTAACTGCCTTTTTTTCAGAGCCCTAGAGTACTTTTCATTGTGAAATTCAGCAAGGGACAATAAACATTAAATTTTTGTTCAACAGACTGAAATAAGGTTTGTGCTTGACCTGCTGTGTTCTGTCTGACCAGTAAAAGCATATATCTTCCAGGTGAGATATGACAGCAAAGGTCACTGTGTTCAATAATGGTCAAATTGGTATACTTCCAAGAGTGACTGAGGGGGGTCAAAGTTTGCTGTGAGCCAGTAATATAGATTTGAGTTAATGTTCTTTTGCATCTTTAAGGCCTTCCTTGGTTTATACTGAAATCAGTGGAAAAATCCCAACCTACATGATGCAGCCTTGAGCTCTTAGATTCTTGCTCCATTTTGCAAAGTAGGCAATAGTTAGAAAAGGTCTATCATATACGATTTACTCATGCAGCCAGTGACTTTACAAGTGAATATAATTATTTGCATAGTAAGGATTTCTCAGGTAAGTAATGCTTTGAAGATCTCATCCTACACTGTAAGGACAGAAAGATTTTAAAAAAAAAATAAATCCATATGAGTGTTGCTTTTTTTTTTTTAAAATTAATTAATTTATAATTCCTAAATGTAAAAGATGCCTTTGCAACAGCAACAATGAAGAGTTTGGTGTAACAATTAATTACAAGTGCTACTCTTTATTGACAATTTTGATGGAGAAATATGACAGACTTACAATCTTTGATTTTTAGTTCTAAAATGCATTTTTTAATGAATGATTCATTCATTTTAAGTTGTAACTTGACTACTGAGAGACATAAGTACCACAATACTGTATATGATATTATAGATAAGGTTATAATATTGAGTAAAGGTGCTGTACATCTGTTTTTTGCAACTTTTTTTTTTCCTAGTGCTAAGAAAACAGGTGTTTTATAGAGACAGGTCTCAGATTCTTAAATCTGAACACACCTGAGCTTCTGGTTTGTAATGTAAGTTATTAAGATATAACTGATAAAAATGACATTGGAACATTAATATGAAGAATAAGGATTTCATATTTGTCCTATCTTTGCCAGAAAATCAAAACTCAGAAAAAAAGAAAATTATGACTGTAATAAAGTATATGGGAAAATAAGCAGTGTTTAATGTTTGTTTCTGAAGTACAAAAGAATTAAAAATGTACAAAACAAGAAAAAACTCTAGATATTAGAAAAGTTGTTGTTCAATTTCTGAAACATCTTAAAAATTCTTAAAAATGCAATATAATACCTGTTAATAGGAAATACCTATTAACAATAGGGAAGATAGAATATTAACTACTGGGAAGATGGAGATAACAAGATCTTCTTGGAAAAATTTGTGGTACTGGACTTTCAATGTCAATGGCATTCTTTGGATTTCTCCTCTGTAACCTAAGAAGAGAACTTCCTACAAAATTTGTGTCCTGTGCTGCACCAAAAGAAGTGTGACCAGCAGGTCAGTGGAGGCAATTCTCCTCTACTCCTCTACTCTACATCTTTAAGTTGAGAAGGTTGTTAAATGAATAGTATTCCGCACTCACTTGACAGTCAGCAGCAAAACAAATAAAAAGTCTCCACAGAGATCCAAATTGCTTTCTGGAGATGCTTCTCTGTCTTTATCAATTACATGAAGAGCCTTGATACTTGTCGTTTATCATGTTTGGTACTTCTTATGATTATAACTTTTGTTCCATTCTTCAGAAGCAAAAAATATCTTGTGGGGACATCCCTGCTTATATATGGTGTATTCTTTACAGTGGATGGAAGCAGACATCTAACTGAGTCAAACTTTTACTCAACTGAACAATGGCAAGCTTTCTGCAAGACAACTTTATAATTTTGTTTGTGATTGAAGGAAAATACTGATTATACCAATCTCATTGGCTTTTATAACTGTATCTTGGTTTGATTAAGTGCAGGAATTCTACTTGAAATAATAACTTTAACAAATATTAACTGAAATCATTGGATCACAGAATATATCTGGAGTTGGAAGGGACCTATGGAGATCATGGAGTCCAACTCCTGACTCCACACAGGGAAACCTAGAAGTTAAACCACAGAGGATCCCTGTCAATCGTATATCAAAGGTCTTGTGAGTCTAGGGAAGTCTCTGCTGACTGGAAGCTAGCCAGCCTTCTTCCAGTTCAATCAGAAAGGCATGAGGGTAGACCCAGAAAATTACAGAACTCTTAGACTAACCTCAATTTCTGTCATAGAAATAGAGAAGATCATCTGGGTGTTACTGAAAGGGATTTTGAAGACAATGCAGTCATCGGGCACAGTTCACAAAGGAAAAGTCCTGTTGAACTAATTCGATACCCTTCTCTGATAAGATCACTTGCATAGTGGGTGTTAGGAAAGCAGACGTGGCAGCAGCCCGTGCCTGCAGCTCTGCCTGGCCCTGGGCCTGCTCCAGGTGCTGAGCAGCGGGAAGCGGTCAGCTGGGGATGTTGCCGAGGAGGAAGGGAAGACCAGCAGCTCCCTTGTTTTCCTCTGGCCCTGCGGTTGCTGTAAGTCCCAGTGCAACGTCCCACCAGAGGGCTGGGCAGCAGCTCTGTCCTGCCCCACAGAGCATCGTCCACTGGGGCGCAGCGGGCACTCAGGTTGTTCCTCCTTTCTTTTGGCAGCTCCTGGGAACTGAAGGAACTCTGGCTCAGTGCCCTCCTTGGTTAAGCCCTGCCTGGAACTGCAGCCTGGGCAGCCCGTGCTCCCATCGTGGGGGGATGCTCTGTGTGTAGCATGCAAAAGATGAGGAAACACCTCTGCTGACCTGGGCAGAGGTGCCACAGAGCTGAAGGCAGAGGTGTCCTCAAAGCTGCAGGCAGACGTGCCCCCACAGCTGCAGGCAGAGGTGTCCCCACAGCTGAGCATGCACATCTGGAAGAGCTACTTCATCCAGCTGTGTCTAGTCAACACCTGCCCAGCCCCATCCTTGCCGCTGCTGCTGCTCCCGCTCTGCTGCTGGCCGGCACCGGCTGTTCCGGTCAGCATGGAAGCGCTCCCCAGGCTGGCAGCAGAGGGAAGAGGTGACTTGGGTCACACACAGATCTTACTCTGCCCCTTCTGCATGCACAGACCACTGGAAGGATGCAGGGAGCCTGTGTCACCCAGTTGCCATCCATCAGGCTCATGTTGAAGTTGCTGAGTGGCTGCCATGCTGTAAGTGTCCCTGCTGCATCTGGTCTGCACCCAGGGGCTGGCCCAGCCGAGCATCAGCTGCATTGCTCCTCACTTTCTGCTCTTTTCCCCTTGCCCAGGCGATGACACTGGATGTCAGCAGCCCAGAGACTCTGCTCCAGCACCCGGGTCAGGGCAC
>NW_009922597.1:0-213 GCF_000696875.1 Nestor notabilis
GGAGGAGAAGGAGGAAAAGGAGAAGGAGGAGGAAGAAAAAGAGGAGGAAGAGGAAGAGGAAAAGGAGAAGGAGGAAGAAGAGGAAAAGGAGAAAGAGGAAGAGGAAAAGGAGGAGGAGGAAGAAGAGGAAAAGGAGGAGGAGGAGGAAGAGGAAAAGGAGGAGGAGAGAGAAGAAAGAGGAGGAGGAACAAGAGGAAGAGCAGCAGGAGGCGG
>NW_009922597.1:337-623 GCF_000696875.1 Nestor notabilis
GGGAGGGGGGGGGAGCCCCACTTGGGCAGCCTGTGGACACGGGGAGAACTCACCCGCTGCAGCGCCAGAGGCTGATGCGGTGTTTTCGGCACTGTTGGGTGGTTGAACCCCAGGAACTGGTGGGAAAGGAGCAACCGGTGGCCAGAAGGGAAACATTCCCGGTGGGAAGGGGGGCAGGATTCCCTGGGGAACTGTGGAGGGAGAGCAGAGCAGTGAGAAGGCGCCGGGTTGGTTGCTCCCAAGGCTTGACCAGCGCGGTGGCGCTGTCCCACCACAGAGAGAGGGG
>NW_009922598.1:0-10847 GCF_000696875.1 Nestor notabilis
CACCCCGTCCCAGCAAGTGGAAACCTCTCCAGCCGCTGGCACCCAGGAACGCTCATGGAAGCATTCACAGAGAGGTTTCCGCTCGTCCCGGTGGGGAGCAGAACCCGCCCAGGAAACACTAATAGGAACTTCTCCTTATCTATTGCAGCTCCCCCCCACCAGCTGCCTTGAAATGACCCTTAGCACAGGTGCCAGCAATGCTGCAGCCCCCAGGCTCTATAAATAACAGCCCCACAGGCTGATTTGGGGTGTCGGTGTTGTTTGAGGAGATAAAGTAAGCTAGTTTAGGAGTTGAGGCAGAGGTGAAGCTATTCCAGTCTTTTCTTACGGATCTCCGATTGTGGTTCGTTTCACTTCTAAAGCCTCAATTTGCAACTAGAATTAGTTTCTCTGCTGCTGGTGTGGCTGAGCAGAGCCATGAGCCCTGCAGAGCTGGTGGGGACTGAGTCCTTGCTGGGACAGCAGCTCTTGTGAATGGGGAAAAAAGCTTTAGTTATCACTTCTGCAGTTATTTCAGAGCTGAACCTGAGTTCTGTGCAAGCCACAGCGGGGTTTCCAGCGGGGTGGGCTCCCAAAGGCTGTGTGAGGAAGAGGCAGTGCTGGGTGCGAGCTGGCTTTCCATCCCAGGGTGTTCTGGAAGGTGCTGGTGCTGCTGCAGCTGCTGGCACGGGGCCGCTTGTTCCCGAGGCTCAGCTGTCTCATGCTTCCCTAAATAGAAAGGGAGAAGGGTCTGAGCACTGTGGTGGGGGTCAGTCATCCCAGCCCTGGGCTTCTTTGGCATGAACCCCCCCATTTCTGCTCTCCACACCCTGTGCAGCTCTGCAGGTAGAGGGTAACTGGGGTTTGCTCACAGAGGTGGGAGAGGATCCCCTCTTCTGTAGAGGGGCTGTCCACTTGCATGGAGGTGCCCCCCCCCCGAGCAGGGCTGCTGACAGGGGCCATTCCCAGGCAATATATAGCACAGGGGGACAGGCTGTGGTGACAGGTGACATTGACAAGCAGCAGGAGCTGCCAGGTCCTGCCCAAACTCGGAGCGGGAGGCGAGCTCTTTGCTGAGCCACACGGGCTCTTTGTGGCACTGGTGGACTTCACTTCTTCTTCCTTTATTAACTCAATCCTAAGGATCTATGACCGTAGGACGAGCTTCTGTGTAGCTACAGCCTTGAGCTTAGGTCTTCACTTTCAAAACTCTTCAGCGTGGTAAGCTGCTTTTGTTAATGTGAGTGTTAATTGTGTGTTGTTCTTGTGGGGAAACAGCTTGGTGGGGCAGGCAGGCGGCTCCAGTGACACAGGCAGTTGTAGTGGGACACAAACTGCTGTTTTTTCCTTAAAGCTCTCCAAATGGAGGATCCCATCCAGCTGAAGGAGGAGGGCAATAAATATTTTCAGGCCAACGACTATGAGAAGGCTGTTCAAAGCTACACTCAAGCCATAAAGCTCAACAAGGACAAGGCGCTGCAGGCCGTGCTGTACAGGAACAGGGCAGCGTGTTTCCTCAAGAAGGTGAGAAAAGCTCCTGGTTTGCCTGGGCTGTGCTCAAGGGGAGAAGAGCAGGGAGGCAGCCCAGGGTGCTCCCCTGCTGTGGGCTGTGTGGTTTGTCCATTGGTTGAATAGCATGCTTCAAACTGGCCTGAAATGATTTGTTCTGGGCTTGTTCTGGAGCTGTAAAGCTGCCTCCCTACTTCAGTCCTGCTGGGGCTGAGCATGCTGGTTCAGGTCTGAGATGGTCCCACATAATCACTTTGAAGGAAAAGCTTTTGGCAGCCACGAGAGCTCTGTAGGCCGTGGGTCAGGATGTGGAGGCATTGCTCTTGCCGTCTGTGCCAGCCCAAAAGAAGTCAGTATTTAGCAAACCATGTTACTGGTATCTGCACCAAAACTGTTTTGGCTCCCTGCAGTCAGCTTGTAGTGACCTGCTGTGGGATTTTAGCAGATCTCTTGCATGTTGCTGAGTTTACACTAACCTGGAAGAAACACCAACCCAAAACAAGCTGCAGACAGGCTGTTGTGAGTATCCCCTCTGTCCTCACTGCCTACTATCTGCTGCTGCAACAGCATATGTTGCCTCACGTGCACCACAGGCCTTTTCTTCTTCTCTTCCATCAGTGATGAGAAGGTACCTAAGACTTCATCTTTCCTACTGCAACTGCTGCTGGCTTCATTGGGGTGTCCTGTGGGAACAGAGAGGTCACAGAGTGTGTCAGCAATGGGGACGTGCCCTAGTATTCCACTGCTAACAAATCTCTCTTTTGCTGGTTTAACAGGAGGAATATGCCAAGGCAGCCTCAGATGCATCTAGAGGTAAGAAGGGGACTGTTTTGAGAAGTAAGAGCTGCATTGTTGGGCGTGCTTGCTTCAGCCTGCTCTCACATCTGGTTTTGGGGTGCTGTGGTCTTATTCCTTCATGTCCACTAACACCCAAGTGCTGAGGCCACAAGCTGGGGGTTCAAAAGAAGATGTACCAGGTTGTTGTGTTGGTGCAATTGGTGCTAATTCACAATAACTACATCTCAAAGAGCTGTAGTCTCCGTAAAGCAAATCACAGTTTACACAGGTGATTTCCAAGAAGCAGACTCTGATGCCTGGTGTTTTGGATCATTCTCCCAGCTATTGACATCAATTCCTCGGATATCAAAGCCTTGTACCGGCGCAGCCAAGCTCTGGAAAAACTGGGGAAGTTGGACCAAGCATTCAAAGATGCTCAGAAATGTGCCACCCTTGAACCCCGCAACAAAAACTTCCAGGAGACCTTGAGGCGACTGGGAGCCAACATCCAGGAGAAGGTAAATGCCAGGGAAGCAGTCCTGGGTTCCCAGACCAGGTGTGAGATGTTCTTGCTCTCGGTTACATTAATAGATTATTGATCATACTGGAAACTTGTAACAATGTAGGGGCATAAATAGGCTGCATTAACTGGAAGTTCATATTTGGTGCATGTAAATCTGAGGATCAGATTGAGTTGTTAAGTTAAAAAGCAGCTCAGTCCTCAGGCTGGCCTGGTCCTGAGTGTCTTGGTAAGGTCCTGGCAAGGAACTGGACCAGCTTTAGGCTGAGTCTGGCAGTTGCCAGATTGACATCTTTACAGGGTGCTGTGAAGAAGTCCCTGCATCACTAGGTATGGTGAGGTCTCAGAAATGATGGGTTAGGGCTGGCTCTGCCTGTGCCTGAAGTCTGAGATGGGTAATAGCTGCTGGTTGCTGAGAAGTGATGCCTGGTTTGTTAAGCTGTCCGTGGTTTGAGGGGCTGTGATGTCCTCGAAGTGATAAAGGAAAACAAAACTGCTCCTCAAGTTTCTGCCTCTGATGCTCCCTGCACTCTCTGTTGGCACAGCTGCGCATTCAGTTCTCCACAGACTTGAGGGTGCAGAAGATGTTTGAAATCCTGCTGGATGAGAACAGCGACAAAGAAAAGCGGGAAAAGGTGAGAACTGTCCTGGACTTGACAAAGTTGCTGTTTAATGTCAGAGGCTGCTCTGAGGAGCAGGAAGGTGTATTCCTTTTCCCTTCTGCCCTGGATGGAGCATGAGGAAAGGAGCTGGGAGACATGAGCTGTGCTTGGAGAGGGGAAGTGTCCCAGTGAGGCATCACCCCTGTGCTGAGGGGGAAGGGGGACTCACCTCCCAGGATACCAAAGGTGGGGTCAGACTGGACTTCTCAGGCCCATCTCTGCCACCTTCCCCTATGTTCCTCCCCAAGCAGTGACCCACTTCAGTTGGGCAGAGTGAAGCCAATCTCCAGATGTACCTGGAGAGCTGTGTGGTGTGGTCTGAGCTGGTTGTCTGTGTCTGCCAGGGGATGGTGGCCATCCCACAGCTCCCACGGTGGGATGGCCAGCGTCCCAGAGCTGCACAGAGATGTTCTGAGGGCTGCAAGCAGGGCTGTGCCACTGACCCCTGGTCTGTCTCCCAGCCAGGCTGCAAACAACCTCATAATCCTGGGACGGGAGGAAGCGGGTGCTGAGAGGATCTTCCAGAACAACGGGGTCAGCCTGCTGCTGCAGCTGATAGAAACCAAAAATCCCGAGCTGGTCCTGGCAGCCGTGAGGACGCTCTCAGAAATGTGCACAGGGCACAAGGCTCGGGTAAGCAGCCTTCACTGCTAGTGCCTGGCACCCAGGGGAGTGGAAAACTGCAATGGTTTGATGTTTGTGAGCAGTGGGGGATTAAATCCTGCGAGTAAGACTTGTAACACAACTGCTGAAGATGGCCCTGATCTCTGGGGGTGAAAGCTGTACCTGTTGCCTATGGTGCCTGCATGTGTGCTGGTGAAGTAGAACTCTCTCAGTTGTTGTGGTGAGCATGGTTGGGTCAAATCCATGTCCTTCATCAAAGGTCTCAGAAAAGCAACAAATAACTATAGGAAAGTTTTGTCCAAGGCTTCCAAACCCAGCTGTGCTCTTAACATCCTCATTGGAAATAGATTTTTAATTACTGGCAACTCTAAATCTTAGTTGTTGTCTTATTATAAATGAAAATGAGGATGAAAACCAAAACTCTACCTTGTACTGGCTCAGGATTCACCCAGGAAAAGAGTTCCTTTGTACAAGCTGAGACTGGCCTTTCTGATGCATGCAGGAAGGAAAGGCCTTTGCTAACAGCTGCCCTGCTCTCTCCTTTCTGGGGCCAGGCCACTGCCATTCTCCATTACCTGGGCATTGACAACATTTGTATGTGGATGTCTGTGGACAATGAAGAGATCTCCCTGGCTGTCTGCAGCCTCCTGCAGGCCATCACCGACTGCTTGCTGGGCCAGGGGAAAGAGGAACATCACGGGAAGGAGGAGGCTGTAGTGCTCGGTAACACTGCATGACCTGGTGGTCCTTTGGTCTTGCTGTCAAAGTGGGGTGAGCAGAGAGGACTCTGCTCCTGGGATGTCCCCCTTACTCCTTGTTCTTTGGTGGGGAAAGTGGGGACTTTACCGTCCGGCTGTCCAGGATGACAGCCTGCACACAGCTCGTATCCTCATGGTGTTAAACACCAATATTCCAGCCACGTAATGCCTGTGAGTGGTTTTCACTGCATTCACCTGCTTTTGAAGATAATTTCCTGTAACTGGCTGCTACTGTCTTGCTTCTGTGTAGATACCAAAAAAGATTTGAGGATGATCACAATGCGTTTGCTGGATATGTTGGTCAGCAAGAAAGTATCTGGGCAAGGGCGAGACCGAGCTCTCAACCTCCTCAACAAGAATATACCAAGGAAGGACCTGAAAGACCATGACAACAGCAGGACCATCTTTGTCATCGACAATGGTGAGTCCTTCCCTTCCATCCTGTTCTGGTCTGGGAGATGTGGAGCTGTGTATTCTTGCCTGAATACCTGTAGAACTGATCCTCTCTAGCTTTCTTTGGTGCATGCAAGCCTGGAGCAAGGTTAGATGTATTAGCAGATACCAGTATTAAGATTAAGAGAAAAAAGCTGTGCATGAGAACAAGAATTTTTCCATTTCTAGAGGACTGACTTCTCTGGTTAGTTTATTCCAACGTATTTGCTAATGTTAGGAGGATTTGGTTTGGATAAATCATGTATCTTAGGATGAGATGAGCACCTGCTGAGCTTGCTGGATCCTTAATCTGGTCATTTCTAAAACTGGAAGGGGGAAAGAAGCTTGTGTGGGGTGTGTTTTGATACTAATTCCAATGCATATGTGTGTTACTATTTTGGAAGGAATTAAATAACACTTCAGCAAAAGTAGGGTCAAGACATACAGGATCCCTTGAAAGTCACTGACTTTTCCTTACTCAAAGCCTTCAGCCTTGGAGGTGAGTAGGTTTAAAGCCTCCTGACAAAAATAACTGATGCAGCCAGGGGCCAGATGCAGTTTTGCTTATCTCTGAGAGGTGGATAAAAGCCTGATGCTGCAAACCTGTAATCTCAAGAGCAGAAGCGCCTCCCCAGTAAATATCTGAGCATCTTTGTTTAAGGCATATGTGATTAGGCTGCAAAGTAATTGAAAACCATCCAAACTGGCTATTTCACTGCAAGAAGCAACAAATGGTGTCTTGAGCTGTGTACAGACCCGTCCTCTGGAGCAGCCCTATCACTCCATTGTTTCCAGGCTTAAAAAAGATACTGAAAGTGGTGGGCCAGATTCCTGAGCTGCCTGACTGCCTGCCACTGACAGAGAACACCCAGCTTAGTGCCTCTGTGCTCCTAAATAAGCTCTACGATGACCTGCGCTGCGACCCGGAGCGTGACAACTACCGGGTGATCTGCGAGGAGTACATCAAGTGAGTTGGGGCTGGGCTGGCTCAGAGGCACAGGGGTGGGAGGTCTTGAGGATGAGGTGAGGCACTTGCAGTCCACTTAGATGCCAGCTTGAGGACCTGGGAGATAATGATTGGTTTGAGGTCCTGCTGGATCCTTCAGCTGGGATCCTCAGATCCTTGCATTGTACTCCTACCTGCTGGATCACAGCCTCTGCCTGAGTTTAGGCTCAGCTGTGGCCCATGTACCTACCATCAGAGGAGCTCGGTTCTTGATCTGAGGGAGGATGTTCCCTACTCAAGGGAATGAGAACTTAAGCAACTGCTGTTCCACATGCTATTCACTTTGTCTATCCCATGCAGGAGCAAAGTTGACCCACAGGACATGGATAAAACACTCCATGCCATCCAGATGGTGTCTGGAGTTCTGCAAGGGCCCTTTGATTTGGGCAATAAGCTGCTTGGCATGAAGGGAGTCATGGAGATGATGGTGGCCCTGTGTGGGTCTGAGAGAGAGATTGACCAGCTGGTGGCTGTGGAAGCCCTCATCCATGCCTCTACCAAGCTGAGCCGGGCCACTTTCATCATCTCCAATGGGGTGGCACTCCTGAAGGA
The DNA here is from genome assembly GCF_000696875.1 of Nestor notabilis. Classification (NCBI taxonomy): domain Eukaryota; kingdom Metazoa; phylum Chordata; class Aves; order Psittaciformes; family Psittacidae; genus Nestor; species Nestor notabilis. The sequence goes on from NW_009922598.1 coordinate 6,820, forward strand.
GATATACAAGAAGACCAAGAATGAGAAGATCAAAATCCGAGCCCTGGTGGTAAGGATGGCAGCCCCTGCCACACTCACCAGCTTAAACCCTGGACTTGGGAGACGGGGAGTACCTGGGGTCATGTTGGTTCACTCACCTCAGCTGGGAAATGGTTTATGGTGCTTTCCTTACAAGGAAAGGGGAGATGGTAAACCAGGAGAGCATGGGGAATATTGGTAACCGTGGTCATGCTGCATTACAGACATCCAATAAGAGCACAAAGCCTCACCCTGCTGTGCTACAACCTGAACAATCTACTGGGTATTTTTACTTAGATACTGCTTCCTCTGTTAGAACTGACTTCAAACTTCAGATATGGGATTAGGCTCTTTTGGGGCAGCAGCACTAGAGAATTAATGAACCTTTCTCACTGATGTATCTTCCTCCTCCTCAGGGTCTCTGCAAGCTGGGCTCAGCAGGAGGTACAGATTATGGACTGCGGCAGTTTGCTGAGGGGTCCACTGAGAAGTTAGCCAAGCAGTGCAGGAAGTGAGTGACCTTACTTTGTCCTTCTATTGCTCTGTACTTTGCAAAATACAGTATGTTCCTTTCCCAAGAGATCCTGCTCACACATCGCCTTCACTTACTGGTGCTGCCCGAGAGCTGACAGTGCCCCCAGAGCCATTGCACTGGGACCTGGAGCTCTTCTGTCCCTGAAGCAACCATATGCTCCTCCTGCCTCAATATCCAGAGAAGTCTTTCTCCCTCCTAGACTTCCCATGAGAGACACCAGACATGGTGCTTCCCTCTTTGCCAGAATGGTACAGACTATTTCAGTGCTATCTAGAATATGCACAAGTGTCTTTTGAAGATGAATTTACCAGGTGGATGAAAGGAGCTGGGATGAAGTTAGGAAGTGACTGAATGGATGATCATTGCTCCTGGCTCTGGAGAGCAGAGCATCACATGTTTCATGTGGTGGTGAAGGCAAAGCAGTGCTGAGTACCTGTCCTGGTCTGTCTTTTTATGCAGCATGTACATCCCTGATGTTGGGCCGTGGGAGGAAGGTCATGTCTCAAGGGAATCATCCCACAGCCTTTAGGAGCTGCAGCAGAACCCGAGGACATGTTTGGGCCTGAAACATTCTCGATGTGTTTTTCCTCCCTCTTCTCCTAGAGGGAGAAGTTATTCCTGGCTCCTGAGATAGAAATGTGGATGTTTTTCTGTCTTCTAGATGGTTGTGCAATGCCAGCATTGATGTCCGCACAAGGAGATGGGCTGTGGAAGGGATGTCATATCTAACCCTTGATGCGGATGTGAAAGATGACTTTGTTGAAGATGAGCCAGCCCTGCAAGCTATGTTTGAATTAGCCAAGGTCTATCTCCCTACCTTGTTTCCTCATTCCTCTAGTAGCATCATATTCTCCCAGCTCTCCAGCCCAACACTGTCTCCCCAGGCAGGAGGAGCTGTGACCCCAACCTCTCGCCTCTAGTTTAAGCACAACTTCAGCTTAGCCTGTGCGATGGAGACACCTCAGGGTTGTCATCATCCTGCTCTTCTCCCAAGGCTGAGGAAGGTTGCTCTTGCCTTTACTGTCAGCAACTGCATGAAAACCAAAGACATCAAGGTGTTGACAGCACCTGATGATGTCAGCAGCCTGTTGGACCATAAAAGCATTTGTTTTTCCCTGCCCTGGGCTGTAAAGCTGGGGCTAAGCCTAAGAACACTTCAGCTACTGCAGCCCACCACAATGGCAGTCCTGAGGGACCTGTTTCCCTGCAGTGTCCTCCTCACCCTCACATAAGCTTTTATTTTTCTGTGCAGACAAGTGACAAGACTATCTTGTATTCTGTGGCTTCTGTGCTGATGAACTGTACCAACAGCTATGACACCAAGGAGCTGGTCCCAGAGCTGGTGCAGCTGGCAAAGTTCTCCAAGCAGCACGTGCCTGAGGAGCATCCAAAGGTAGGGATGGGGAGCTGGGAGGAGATGCTCGGATCTGAAGACTTGCTCTGGTGTATCCATTGTCACAGGTCTCCTGTCTCCAAGGCTGAAATTGCTTTGCTCTCCAACCAGGCTTGCCTGTAGTTAGCAGGATGGCAGCTGCTAAGGGGCTAATCCCTTTCCAATGTCCCTCCTCAGGACAAGAAGGATTTTGTGGTGAAGCGGGTGAAGCGGTTGCTGAAATCTGGTGTTGTCTCTGCCCTGGCCTGCATGGTGAAGGCAGACAGTGCCATACTGACAGACCAGAGCAAGGAGCTCATTGCCAGGTACCTTCATTGCCGTCATGGGAGCCGGGAGCACTGGCCAGCCCATGTGCCACTGAGATGGGCTCCTGGGCTGGCTCTCTGCTTCGTGGGGTGGTGTCTTCTGCCCACGGGGGAGGGATGAAAGGGAGAAGGAGAAAAGATTTAACACCAAATCCACATTCTGCCCCTGAAGCTGGCTTACAGGCCTGCTTTGCTAGGGTGCATCTTGACTTTCCAGTCCTCTCTACTGGTTTTGACTGGCATAGAGTTCATCTTACAGGTCTGGAAACTTCTTACTGTGCCATTTGTGGTTTTCTCCTCAAGTGCTGTAGGGCACTGGGTTAAACATCTGGGATTAACTGGTGGATCTGGCACCCCTGCAAAACTTTAGGCCCCCTTCCATGAGGGATGCTGGCTATTGCCTTCCCACGTGGCTGTTCCACTAAATGATTCCATGCTTCTGCAGGGTGTTTCTTGCCTTGTGTGAAGACCCCAAGGACCGTGGGACCATTGTTGCTGAAGGTGGTGGAAAGGTGATTACTCCTCTGTTTGCAGCCCAGCCTGAGGTGCAGTTTGTCTGCAACGTGTCTGCAGTGAGGGAAGGTGACAGACAAGTGTGAGATCTCTTGGTGCAGCCCCTGGGGCCCACACTGACACTCCAGTCCTATCCCTGTGAGCCTCCTTGAAACAAGTGCATAAGCTACAAGCTCTGGTGTGGCGCCTATCTGAGAATGAAAGACATCACTCTGGACTACAGTCCAGGCCCATTTCTTCAACAGACCCATCTTTAGGCATTTTAAAACTTATTTTAGTATATTAAGGCAATCCTGTAAATCTTCTCAGAGGCATCATATGCTTTCATATGTGTCACTAGGCCCTGATACCTCTGGCTCTGGAAGGCACAGAAGTTGGCAAGATAAAAGCTTCTCATGCTTTAGCAAAAATTGCTGCTATCTCCAATCCAGACATGGCATTCCCAGGGGAGAGGGTAAGCTTAAAAAGAAATAATTCATAATCTTCACTATTTCTTTAGCAAATGAAAATTGCCAAGATCTGAGAGCTGGAAAAGCAGAGACATCCCTTCTCTTCTTAGGTGTATGAGGTGGTGAGGCCCCTCGTCAGCCTGCTGAACACAGAGAGGGATGGCCTCCAGAACTATGAGGCTCTATTAGGTCTCACTAACTTTTCAGGAAGAAGCGATAAACTTCGGTGAGTTTAACTGCTTTCTGGCCTTCTTTCTTCCCCTGGAGTGAATGTGGATTTCAGTTCAACATGTTTCTTGTAGGACTGTGAAGACTGGTCAGTTTGAGATACCTTTGACAGAGCTACAAAAGTCTCAGAACTGAAACATAGGAAGAGGAGAGTGGTGCTTTCTCCTCTAGAAAGAGGAAAGATGTGAACAACATAATCTGCATTAGATAGGGAATGAACAACATGTCATGAGCTCCAGTGCTGTAGACACTGATTTGTTTCAAGGCTTTCCCTTGTCTGCAGTTAATATTGTGTGAGTTGGTCATCGCTTGTCTCATGATGTATTTTGTTTGACTGCTCCTCGACACAGGATGAAGATAGTCAAAGAGAAGGCCCTGCCAGATATTGAAAATTACATGTTTGAGAATCACGACCAACTTCGACAGGCAGCCACGGAGTGCATGTGCAACCTGGTGGTCAACAAGGAGGTAACTCACTGGGCAGCTCAAATCAGGCTCTGTGCGCTGGTTTGTGAGCCCCTGTGATGAGGCATTCCTAAATGTGTTATCCCTGGATATCATGGGTTTGGGTGTTTTTAGGTTCAAGA
>NW_009922598.1:10878-13578 GCF_000696875.1 Nestor notabilis
CTGATGGAAATGACCGGCTGAAGTTGGTGGTGTTACTGTGTGGTGAGGATGATGAGAAGGTCCAGGTTGCAGCAGCAGGAGCCCTGGCCATGCTTACAGCAGCACAGAAGAAGCTCTGCTCTAAAATGACTGAAGTGGTAAGACCCTAAGTCTGATTACTGACAGTAGATACATACCCTTGAAGGGGCCTGGCTCAGCCATGAAAATGCCACTCAAAAGGAAGATGTAGTCCACCAATTTGACAGTGAGGAACTTGGTGAAGTTGAGACCTGGCTGTGCATGCTTCTAGTTCATCCCTGCCTGAAGTAAACCAGCCTGCCTTATCCTAGACTTCATCTCAGAGCTGAAACATTTCTATATAGCCCTTCCTAAAGCTAAGTCCAGGATGCTAACTGTCAAGCAAGGTTAGGAATGCAGAATATTATTTGCATTCCTATTATTTTATAGACTCTTAAAGCTTTTCATAAATAACCAGAGATCCAAACCTTGTTTCACTCGGAAATGAGAAAAGCTTGATAAATAACGTATTAAGCTTTACAGATCCCCAAACATCTCCATTTCCTGCACAGATCTGTAAGTCCTGAGAACTCAGACCCTGCATGGTTGAGTATCTGTGAAGAGCTGTGGTTGAGAACCCATGAACTCTGTTGTGTTGATGTTGGACACTGGGGCTTGTTAGAATAAAAATGATGAATCAAGCCAAAGAAGAGGCTCAGGAAGATCAATGGGGGCAATGGGTGGCCTGCTTTGGTCATCTCATCTGTGCCAATATTCTGTTTGGATTCTTTGCACAGAGATCATGTGGCAACCTAGACATGAAACATGTTTCATGTGGTGCTAGTGCCTTTGATTCATGTGCTTCCTTCTGCTAAGAAATGCCTTTCCAAACTCGCATTCTTGGTTTTGAGGTATTCTTCAGATCAATACTAATGATCTTTCTCTCTCTTGAAGACCACCCAGTGGCTTGAAATCCTGCAGAGGCTCTGTCTGCATGATAACATGGAAGTACAGCACCGAGGACTGGTCATTGCTTTCAACTTAATCAGTGCTGACAAACACCTCGCAAAGAAGCTGGTGGAGACGGAGCTCCTGGAGATCCTGACGTACATTGGCAAGCAGGAAGACCCCAAGAAGCAGCACATCATTAACGCAGCACACGATTGCCTCACGAGGTGCATGGATTATGGGCTCATCAAACCCCTCTCTCAGGCATGAGGAAATGAAAAGCACCAAGAAAGACTGAATGTAGAGGGGAAAAAAAGCTACTGAGAAACGTGTAACAGTGAGAGCCATGAGGGAAATCTATTGCCATTGTTAAGGCATGGAGTCAGTTGGGACAATTTTGGAAGATCAGAAACAATATGAGGAAAAGGGAGACTGGGAAACTTGGAAAGTGTCCATCTGAGTAACTCCCAGATGGTGTTAAACCCTTTTTGCCCCCATTCAGCTGATAATGATGAGAGCTTCAAGGCGCAGCTGTAAAAGAGTCGGTTGTGTTGCAAATGCACTGGGGACTGTTGAAGGAAACTCCATTGAGCTGAAGTCTCCCCTGCAACCATCTACAGCTCCTGGTAATAGCGGAATTCCTAGCAATGGTGGAACAGGGAGGGTTAGATGCCTTCTATTCTGTAGTCAGAAAATAGGTTGGGTTTTAGCTGTGTGCTTTGTTAATTTATGGTAATTTTAAACAGCCTTAATGGTGTGACAAAGTGTGAGGATAATAAATTCACTTCTTTGTTCCATGTGGAATTCCTGTTCTGTTTTTATTAAGCAAATGGCCAACTCCCACTTGCAGCCTTGTACTATACCCAGGAGGCTGGAGTACTGGGCAGCACAGGCCGGATATTCACCACCTGCAACCTGCCCAGTGCTGCTCAAATGAACATGCCAAGTTCACTGGGAGAGGCTGCAGGAGCTTAATGGTTTAAGCTGAGGTTCACACCAGGGAACAGGGTTTGGCTCAACAGGGAATGCTGAAAATAGCTCATTGGCAGGAGAAGCAGAACGAAGAGAAAACACACCAGTTGGTCATTAAACTTTATTATATACATTTATATTGAAATCACGTACAACTTGCAGCTGAAATAATTAATGTTACGGCTAAACCTGTCTCCTAACTTTTCCCCATGAAAGTGATCCAGGCTGGGCACCACTTTGGAGCATCCTCAGTGTCACCTCCCTCCTTGGGGCAAAATTCCAGCCAAGGCACTGAGATTAGGGCAGTAATGGGAGGACTGAGACCGGGGAAGGTTTTGGGCTTGACTGCAAAGCCTTGAGAAGCCTCTCCCAGCAGTGGATGAGTGTTGTTTTGAGGGGAGAGAAAACGAAACTGCAGGGAAGAGAGCAAGCAGGACAGGAAGGGAAGATAAACGCATTCTGGGGGCAGGATTAAGCTTCATGTGCAATATAAAAATGCTTTTTAGCTGTTCATTCCACACTGTGTAAAAGAGAGTCCCCTGCTCGCCCCCCCTTCCTTGCTTTGCCCCTTGTCTTCTCTTTGCCTCCCTTCAGCCTGCATTCTGGTGTCCTGGGCTTTATTCCTTACATCTGCCCTTAAAAGCACATTGTATTTTAACTTGCACATTAATCGCGGTACTTCTCCTTCCAAACCAGCTCAGTTACTGGAATATTTTTCTTTCTCCCTCCTATTTTTGGTTTATTTCTCCTCTTTGTTTTGATCCCTCAGCTGGTTTCACGCTG
>NW_009922599.1:0-13918 GCF_000696875.1 Nestor notabilis
CCCCCACCCCCGCCACTTCAGGGACAGTGAGGGACAAATAATGGGCATGCACATACCTGGTTATTTGCAGGGCTCTATTTTCAATCGGGAGCCTAAAACCGAGTTTTAGCAAAGGACTTTTCCAGCAGGATGGAATTCTGTTTTTCTCAGGACCAGACTGAATTTGGTTTTAACTGGCACCCTGAAACTCTTTGAAATTAGTTACATACTGGTAGTGCGGTGACTGTTGTAATTTGGCAGCAGACATATGCTCAGCAAGAGATCTTGTACTGCATTGGTTTTACAGAGAACAGAAAAATAGCCCTGAAAGTAACGGAGTTATCTTCTCCTTGGCCTTGGAGTCGTGTGGGGCTCCATCCACAGCAGCTGGGGTGACGGCATCACCCCCCCTGCTGATGCAGCACCCAGCCGGTCCATAGCTTCTCCCACGGTGGCAGCGGGTCAGAGAATTCCCAGTGTGAAAGTGTGTGGTCTGTGACAACAGGAGAAGCCTACCTAGGGAAGCACAGCAGACGTACGTGATTTATAGTGCAGGATAACTTCTGAAAGGAGATTAGGAGAAGTGAAAAGCATTATTCATTTCAGAGCATGCTCCTTATTGCCTCGGGGAGTTTGTGTATAGCTTTACCAAAGGCCTAATGAAAGCTTTACTCAGTGAATAATTTTTTTTTTCACACCTATTTCTCTCTTTATAAATATTTTTCTCCCCACCCCTCCACTTCTTCTCATTTGGTTGAACACAGCAACACCTGCTGGCAGTGGTCCGGGAGTACTGCTGGAAAGACCCACTGATCTAACTCTTCAGACCAGCTGCCATTGAGCACTGCCAAGCCATATTAATGAGCTGCCTCTATTTTTACCCCTTCCTGCCAGAAAGGGCAATTGCTCTTGGGAAAGACTGTAGCTGTTTTTTTTTTTGTAGTTGGTTTGTTGCTTTTTTTTTTTCCTTTTTTTTTTTTTTTTTTAATTTATTTTCTGGCAGCTTCAGGATCCAAATAATCCCTGTTCGTTTTGTGAAGTTGGGATTTGTAACTTTCTTGATTGAGACCGCATAAAGCATCGGGGTGATGCTGAGCCTACCTTGCTGGCTCACAGGCGTATTTTGGTTCTTTGCTGGATCAGAAATAATGAAATGGGAATAGAAGAGAGAGGTTATTATTCCAGCAACCTGTCTCTTTATTTCCTGATTGTGGATTTTATCTTACCATTAAAAAAAGATGGCCCAATGCCACTTCATTATTCACCTAGTGGAGATTGTGTGATTTTCTGGCTATTTTGGAATCCCAAATTGCACACAACAGTATTTGTGCGACTCCGTTCCTGCTTTGAAGAGCAGTCACCAGAAAACACATTGGCACAGATTTCTGTGCAAATCAGCTGGAATCTCACTCTGTTGTACCTTATTTTACTGTAATAGCAAGAAAAGATATGCCAGGAGCTTATATTTAGAAGTTTGATGTTTCTACTTTTATGTAAGTCGACCAATTAAGACCAGTCTTGCTGTTGCTGCTAGCTTTAATGCTTATGTGCTGTTTAGAGGGGCCAGTGATTTCAATCATAATTAGTGAGCTGGTCAAAAAATAAAGTTCATCTGAGGATAAGGACTCGGTCTGGAGGGTTGGGTAAAGAATAGCTTTCAAGTTCTTGCCTTTTTTTTAGCATTAATGGATGACACTTTTTGCAGGGGGGGCAGGATAAGTACGAATGTTCTAAGAGAATCTTACATAAAAGTCAATCTGACTAACAGAAGGAAGTATGTTAATTTTCTTTCTAAACTATACCTATGTCTTCCCTCATGTCATTCATTGATCTTTTTTCTTGCCAACTCATGGAACAGTGAGCTGTTTCTTAAACAGAGATATTTTTATGTGCATGTTATTTTTACATGTTGCCATTTTACACTTAAAAATAAAAACCAGGAGATATGAATACATAAGCCAGGTGACACAGATGATGCTATTAGTGTGATGTGATGTGATATGACACAGATGTCTTCTATAATCAGAGCTTGCTCAAAACTTTGCTTTTGGGGGAAAAACCTATTTACAAAGTGATTTTTCTTGAATTTATAGGGAGTATAGAGTTAAGTTATAACAGTAGAGGGTAGTCCAAAGAACTGAAGTTGTTCGCACAGCTTGTTGACTTGACAGGTGATTTTTCAGTACATTACTAGAAAGGTGTGGGGTTTTTTTCCTGAGAAACAGCTCTGTAATGTGTAAAATGTCTTGAGTGATGCTGTCTTCAAAGATATTTCCAGAGGTTATGATTAGAGTCACGTCAGTGATTTAAACCACACAGGGAGGCAGCCTGAGATGACAGGTCCTATTTGATTCCAAGTAGGGTGAAAAATTCATGGCTAAACTTGGAGCAGCATTTAACATCTATAGGTGCATTAAAGCTGTTATTGAAAGGTAGAGTCCACTAGATTAATTTACATGCTTTTGAAGACTTTGCTACACAAAACGTACTTCAAAATAATTCTGTGTTTAATTGTACCTTGATCTGTGGAGTTTTGTCAAGGATATTGTTGGGTCAGCTGCAAAATAATGGGGAATGGTTTTATTTCTCTGACAAGCCGTGAATTCTTTGTTCTGTGTTTCTTCTACTACAGTTAGTTAAACACAGTACACACAACAGTGTAAGTACAGGCTCCTGTTATCTTTTAGCTTGTAGGGTCAATTCTTGATGCCACTGAAGTTAGTGCTGGCTTGGGGAGCAGAAGTCAGTTGAACCAAGCTTTGACTCTGAAGGTTAATATTAACCGTTGGTGGGTGGAAAGAGAAACAAGAAATTGGGTGTTAGATAAAAGCTGTTCAGATGATTGTTCACTGATGTACTTCCCAAAGTAATATTGCCTGTGGATTTTAGAAAGATTTACAACTCTGTTTGTAAGAGGAGGTCTGGAACCTTAGTTAATGTAAATTGAGGGAGCTCTCCTGACTTCAGAGATTGGGTTATGTCAGTAGAATGTTATTTTATTTTATTTTATTTTTCCCCTATGTATTAATGTCTGGGGTTTTTGTTTTTCCTTTTAAAAACAGATCCCAGCTTTCATATTGTAAATAAAAAAGGTCCAATTTTGTCTTGGTTTAGCTCCCTCGATGATGGGGATACATTTTGCCTGTTATGTTTTGATTAGCTTAAATCTGCTGATGGAGGGAGTTGAATGAAGCTTGTAATCTTTCATTGAGCTGAACTCAACAAGAGGTTACGCTGGCAAATCTTCCAAGGTAGTCATCGTACACAGGCCATTGGGAAAAGCTGTGGCGTCACACATCGACAGATATTCCCTCTCTGTGAGAGTGGCTAGCACAGAATTGGCATACGTGAAATACTGAGAACACCAACAAGTGGCTTTAAAAAGGTATGTTGGTCATGTGCATCGTTCCTGCTTTGTCCATTGCGAATCCCCTGTGAAGCAAATCATTGTGGAAAAGTAAATATATGCTGCAGTGAAAATGGGGAGGGGAAGCCTGACTGCTCACAGCTGTTTACTAAGAGAGTATTAGATGGGGACCCAGGAAATCTGGGTTCTCTGTTTCTGCCCTTGACTGCTGAAGACAAGTACCTTAACTCCCCATCCGTTAAATGGAATCAAGATCTGTTCTGAGATCTGTGTGTCAGAAATGACAAAAAAAGCCCTTGCTGTTGCTTAATTTTTCATGACCCTTTGGGATCTGAAGGAAGCCACAAGGGCATGCAGGTACACAGACACCAGCTGAGCTTGTCTGACATCAAGCCAAGTGTTGGTGCTCCCTGTGCATTCTGCTTTTCCTTGGCACCACCTTTCCTTGGTGACTTTCAGTGCTGCTTTCTGAGGCACCAGTGAGCTTCTAGGAGAAGAAGTTTCTAGCCCTGCATCACACAGGTGGACCTGCTGAGGCCCTCCCAGGATTGAGCTTGAACAAGTGTCTGTGTCTTCACTGAATATCTCAATCCGGCGGTTTTGCCATTAGCCACCCAATTCAGAGGTTCCTTCACTTGACATGATGTCCAGTTAAAGCACATAATGTGTGGTGAGCAAAGCCGTGCTGTATTCTTACTGTCAGCACTGGATTTTATGTTGGCTATTTAAAATATTTGGACTTATGTCCAACACAGACACAGGTTACCTGTAAGGGATGGGTTGGGGTTCAGTGATTATTTTCAGGGAAACACGGGAAATAACAACTGAGAACATTTCACATATGGGGAGGTGAGGGGAGTAAAACAAACAGTCGTCGTTTGTTGGTGTAATGAAGCTGTCCCCCTTCCCTCCACACACAGACACACATACTGTTTTAACAAGCACTAGAGATGACCTTGATTTTCCAGGTTCAAATGTGAACCTACCTAAGTTTTGAGAATTCATCTCAGAATTTTCCTCAAATCTGGGGTCATAAAACTTGAAATCTGACTTGGTAGCACTGAGGTTAAATGTTTGGAATGGATACAGGCTCCTCAAGTCTGGATTTAATTCACTAATCCACTTCCGTTAATTTTTCTCATGTGACCACATTTTATGGTGGAAATTCTATACTTGTAGTTCAGTGCAGGTGGGAGGTATAACACGTAGACAGTTAAATACCTACTTGCCTGGTGTCTGCCTACAGACTACGATGCTCATGAACAATAAGGTTTAAGCCTGTTTATCAGTGAGCACAAAATTGTACCTGCCAAGCTTAGTGGTCCTGTACAAGTGCTTTTAACGTGAGTTGTATGACATCCAGTAACAGTTGGGGGAACAGAGGGTTGATAGGCAGCAGTGATGGCCAGTTGCCTAGAATATCAGTTCCTCTTCAAAAACTTTTGTGTGCCAACTATGAACTTATAAACAGTTATTTTCTTTATTCATTGTCTTCTTATTGGTGTCATGCCCTCATGGTGACTCCTGCTAAAAGGGGTGACATAAGGTAGCTCAGAATAAAGTTTTTGTGTGCAAACAGGGCTCATCTGTGAGTCTATGCACACATTTTTTAATTGCTCCTTTGAAGCTGCCCATTCAGGGACAGTAACCAAATATCTCGGAAATATAAAACCAACAAAGAAGTGTTCAGATGTTTCTCATGAAGCAGATTCCTTTTTCTTTTTTTTTTTTGGGGGGGGGGGGTGTGTTGTGTGTGGGGGTAGTTCTGGGTCTTTTTTCTTCCCCCTTAAACTGAATTTAGCTCATGTGATCAGAGCCAAATGGCAGTTCTGAACAACAATGTAATCTGCTTGCTCACAGAAGAGGTGCAGCAGGTACAGCCGTAGGACAGCCTTCCTCACCTGTGTTCTTGGGTTCACACAGGCTAACTTATGCCCTTGGTCCAACAAGTTCTTTGGATGCTCAGCAGAGCTGCTGTAGTGTCTTGCTTTGAGTGGTAGCTGAACTGAAAGAAGTGAATCCTTTCATACAAATCAGCAAATAGCCTCTCTGGAAGTGACATGCAGGGAAATATTCCCAAAGGGTATCTGCAGCTTAGGGAGAGAGGGGTCTTGGAGGTATCATTTAGATGTGTCTGAACTAATGTGCAGTGGCAGTCCAAAAAGTCAAGATATGTTGGCTGTTGTGAGGGAAAGTGTGAGAGCAAGACAGAGGGCACCATTTTGTCATGATGTTAAGCACTAGAGCACCCAGAAGGTGGGTGTTGCGTACAGTTCTGGTTTCTGCATCTCAAAAAGGATGTAGTAAAGTTAGAGAAGAGCCACTAAAATGATTAAGGTTGTGGAGCAGCTTCTTCATAAGAAGAAACTGAAAGGCAGCTGGGAGAAAAGAAGACTGTGAGAAGGTATGCTTGGGATTTAGAAATGGATTTAGAAAATCATGAAGATGGCAGATAAGGTGAATGCCAAACTGTTATCCACCAAATCCTGCAGTACTAGGGGGAACTCGTTGAAACTAGTAGGAGAAGATTTAAAACAGATACAGTGCTTACACAATGGAGACTGAGCTTCTGGGATTTGTTGCCACAGGAGGCTGTGGAGGCAGACAGTATCAGAAGACTCAGAAAGGTTCATAAAAAACTACCAGAGGGAATAGGCAGGGACGTATCCTTTAACATCCTTAATACAAAAATTGCGGATGCTGGGGAGTTTGAAGGGATCGGCCTGCAGAAGGCGGCCAGGCTCACATTCTCTCTCCAAATAACATCTACTGTTGCCACTGTTGAGATGAGAAAATGGGGTTAGATGGGCCACCAGTGGGACCCCGCAGGGAGTTTCTCATGTCCTTATGTGGTAGTGAGGCATCCTGTCTTCATGCCATGGAAAGAAGAAGAAAGGTCCTGAAGGTGATTCAGAGTGAGACCTAACTGTTCCTGCCCTGAATCACCCTCAGAAAAGCCTATCTCTCGCCATCAATTTCAAAGGAAATCTACCCTAGACAAAAGTTAGTCTTGTGAATAACTACGTTAGTCACAATTGACACAGGTTGGGTTTCAACTGCTGATCTAGAACTGAAAAAAGGATCATATACAAAAACTCAATCCAGACCCCTCACAGTCATTTTGCTGAGTGTTTTTAAGAGCAAAAACACTGTATCAGATTATTGGTTAACTTTGATCACAGGCAATTGGAAACATTTCCTCAGCCAGTGATGCTGAAGTAGTACGTCAAGCTCTGGTTAAGATGAAAAGTTAAGAAAACATCTTTTGTATACGTTAGGCTGCTTTCTCATAGTCTCAAAGCTGAATCACTGGGAAAGACTGCCTCTGCTGTCTAGCTGCAGAGCTGTTCGGAATTGCCCAGGTATGGCCAGATGTCCTAACATTTGTGGGAAGCCTGCTGCATGTCACCAGCTGGAAACGGAAACAGGCTGTGAGGCTGGAATTGCAGGACAACGTCTGACTCAGAAAGCAGAGAGAAAGTCAGGAGGTGATTCTTTTATGTAAAGCTGCCCCAGTAGCTTCCCTTGAGCACTCCAGCTCATAGAAATGAAGTAAATGCTTAAAGTGACACTGGTACTTCATTACCTGATCTCTACATACAATGAGCTATTTAGACATGCAAATACAGACATTTTTGGACATACATGAGTAGAGTTACAGATGTTGGGAGACATTTTTAGGTCTCTGCTGAAAATCTGGTCACTCCAGAAAAAAAATATACAAGTTGTTCCCAGGCATATTCTGGGATTCAGGAACAGGCTAAAATAGAGTAAGAACTGCACAGAAACTGAACTTGTCTTTTAAATGTGGTATCTGATGTTAAGTATAAGGGATAAGCACAGAAACTGAACTTGTCTTTTAAATGTGGTATCTGATGTTAAGTATAAGGGACAAAATAACTGATCGCTGATAGCATGAATATTTGGTATTCAGAGAGTACGTAGATCTTTTCAGAAATCAATTGATTAATCACCACTATATCCTTGAAATAGGAACGTTTCTTTTCTAACTCAGAAGATTCAAGGTGGGAGCTTGCTCACAGTGCTTAATTCACTGTCCAGGGCTACCAAAGTTGCCTGTGGTCAGGATGGAAGTGGGAACCTGCCATGGTTCCCAAGCTTCTCTGGCTACTTGCTAAAATACGTTGCTGCCTATTTGTGAACTGTAAGACCATTCGAAGCTGCACAAAGCTGACAACAGAAAATGTTTAGGATACAGTTAACTGGTCTGTGGTTGAACATTTCAGTATCTGTAGTACTCCTCAGCTCATCTTCTGGCTGACTTTCCAGATATTAGCACTGGGACTATTATTCACTGATTCGGTTTAGAAAATTCTTTTTGTTTCCCTCACAAGATGTCTTTGTGAAAATGAGAAGCACAGTGTTATTAGTGTTTGGACAAGTAAATGGTTAGCTTGCATACTCTATCTTTTGTTTAATTAGTGTTCAAAAAGGGCATTCAAATTGTTCCAGCTCAAAGAAGTTTTTAGTAATGTAATGTCAAACCTCTGCAGTTCCCATTTGGAACTGTTTTCGTAGTACTCGTGGCACAGAGAAGTTGAAAGTAGTGTCATATGCCCTTTTTATTATCAGTGCAAATGCTGTCCACCTCACATGAAAAAGTTAACTTGATAGAAAGAGTCCAAAGTATCTGACCTTCTCTTGGGGCACCTCATAGTTATATTCAGGGCTACACAATGCGAGGGCTGTTACTCTACAGGGGTAAGAATTCAATTTACACTGGCAGTGCTTTCACAAGAGCATTACAGTTCAGTTGGTAAACATTTCCAGGTGGCCAAGTCTAATTTTAGGGAGGGCAAATTTGCAAAGGTTAAATAGCAAGCGGGATTGCTATAAGTCTCTATCAATTTGAAAAGAAATAAAATGTATTTAAACACAGCATTCTTCCAGAGATTAACCAGAGGCTCTGCATTCTGTATTCCATGTCTGACTTTTCTGTATTGTTGCTGTGAAAATCCATTCTCCAAAGATGCAGAAGTTCCTTTTGCAAAGATATTCTGGAATTAGCAATGAAGAAAAGAGTTATTATAACACCAGCAGATGAGGCAGAAGATGGGGATCATGCAGCTTTATGTGGGAAAGGCCGTTGGGGTAGGTTTTGATCAGTTTTGAGTTTGCATGTGCATGCATTTGATGAATAGAGAAAGTCAAGAGGTTGCTGTAGACCAGTTGAAACATCTTGCAACTGTAAAAGGAAGTAGAAGAGTTAAAATGGTGGCTCCTATTCAAAAGTTCCACCAGAAGCGTCCTTCCACTTTCAAGGGCCCTTTGTGCTGTGAGATGCTGTTAGCCCCTTGTTAGTCATTGCTACAGAAAGAAAACCCTCAAGAACACACAACTGAGTTTGGTCAGTTTGCTCAGCTGCTGTTGATGTCACCCCTTGCCCACTAAGAGTAAGTTACTGTAATAATCCTTCCCTTTTATTAATCATAACTTTGTAGAAAGCAAGAACTGGGTGACATCACTGTTGAAGAGGACTGGCAAACTCATGCTCAGCTTTAGTCAGCTTTGCTATAACATCTCTTGCGTGTCATGCGAAAATAATCACCAGCTCTCACTTTCCATGTCTGACCAATCATCCCCTTTTATCCGCTTTACGAGGCCACAGGCCTTTGCCTATTTCAAACACCTGCTGAAGGTGTAATCTATTTAGAGATGAAAGAGAATATCTTTAACTGGAAGCTGGGACATTCTAGGGGATCCTCATAGGATGAAGTCACCTGCCATAATAAAACATTAGCAGTATTTATTATAGTGAAAACATCATCTTCTGTAGTGTAACATGTTAAAGCACTTCAGATAGAGGCTGTCATCGTACTCTGAATGTGATTTCAGCATTGGCACATTCCACTTTGTATTTTCTGCTCTGCTTTTGTTTTGGATAACAAAAAATGTTTGTCTGCTTGTATCTATCTGTATAAAAAGGCAAATAAGCCAAATTTCAAGGGCGTTTTTTTAATTGTTGATTTTTTTGAAGGATATTTAATTAGTTATTTGCTAAGAAGCCAATGTCTTTCTAGTCTTGCCGACCTATTATGTAAGACCAAGGAGGAGATAGGCTCTACCCTTGTCTCTTAACTCCACATTTCAGTAATATTGACGTCAAAAGATACCTTCTTAGTACAAGAGAAGTGCAGTTGAGAAATGTAGACAATAAGTGAGGGTCATTTCATTAGAGCAAGTGATTTATTCACATCAGGGAGGACTTTAAGTTAGACAGCCTTAATCTGTTAAGGGTCAGGGAAAAGAGCAAAAAGTAGTCATGACTGAATGAATGGTAAGTATAAGGCAGACAGGTCAAATATACAGGTAGATCAATTTCAACAAGATACTTGGCAATCCAAGATGGATATTTCTATAGCTTTCGGGGGAGTGGAGGGGGTGGTGTTCCATATTGTCTGTTAGAACGGGTACATTTCTTTTTGTGCAGAATAGATTATTGGAGAGATTGGTCACAAATATATACCTTTTTCTCTAAATATCTAATTTCTATTGCAATCAATAGCAAAACTCTCTTTGACTTCAACTAAACTGGAGTAAGTCTTGGGTTGTGCTTGCTACAGTCAGTAGTCATTTCTAGCTTTTCAGATTTGTGGTGTTTAAATAATTGTGATGGTCTCTCTCCCTTTCCGAGTAGGCTGGGTAGTTCCTCAAGAAAACATCACAACATGATATAACTGCAGAATAATAGGTTTAACATCTTATGATCCAACATCATCTCACCACAAAATAAAAGATGTAGAATTTCACTCAGATACCTGCATTCCCATCTCTCCAATGTGACCAAGTGCTGATATTCACTCTTAATATGACCACTCTTGATAACAAAGATCCTAAGGACCAGGTTCAACAGCATAAAAAGTTCCTAAATTCTTATCATTTGTTGAATCTGGATAAAACAGAGAATGTGATGGATTTCTTGGTAAATTACTTGTGTAAATAATTGCCATTAGTAGTAGGCAAGTGCACTTTAGTTGCAATTTAAATTTAGCTAATATCAGTATCCAGCTACCTCTACACTGTCAAGTGTTTGTATGCTACTTAGAGATGCTTTTACTGTCTGATACCTTCTATTACTGTTGGGATTTGGAAACTGTCATTAAAATTACATGTTAACATTCTCTTTGGAAGGTTAACTGAGCTTCATAAGTTTATCAGTGGTGAACACTCTTCCCAGGTTAAGTCTTTCTTGTCTGTTTCCTGAAACTTTTCTGATTTTTGTGCCCCTGATTCAAAACCTCTGTTTGGTTTTTGATTATTTTAAGTGTAGTTTCACAGACTGAGGGAACAGCAGTTTCTTACTCCTTTGCAAGACAATACAAGAAGCTTTGCTTATTTTATTTATTTACTGTGAACTCTTGATTTTCTCCCCAGGGTAAAATGCCACATCTCATGAGTACGACATGTATTCACTGTTGAAAGATGTATTGCATTGGTCTCCACAGTACTAAGACACTTTTAATGCACTTAAGCAGAACTTAATGAAATTGGGTCAGCGTGTAAGACAGGTCACCTATACACATCACTGTCAACTGGGCACTCTGTGTAAGTGATGTACTATTAGTGCCATTACTGTGGCACCAGATTTTCATTACCTTTAGCCACTGCCAGTAATGATTTCATATTATATGACATGTTATGTATTCAAATTGCTGTACTAAGTAACACTGGAAGGTTTGGTGGAATTAAAATGAATTGCCCTATTCTGTGCAGTTCCTCATGGATAGTTGTTTATCAACCAGTTGTTAGTTAGATACAAACCCACCTATATCTTCTATGTCGATTTTACCACATTGATTTTGAATCCCAAATTCTCATCAGTATTGCCTGAAATCAGATTGCTATTATTCATATTTTCACTCTAATTTTTTTCCTGAAGGAGTCCAGAATCAGTTATTTTGCCCTGTTCAGTGTCAAAGTGCTCAATGTGCAATAACTATTCTCATCCTATGTCCCTGTTTTAAATTCAGGAAAAGGTAGTTAGACTTAGCTGAATCTTTAAGAATCAGATAAAGTGTGATGAATCTAAGTCTTTTTTTCTAATAATCTGAATTTTCTCTTTATAAATACTGAAAGCCAACACTCAGGTGATAAGAGAGCAATGAATTCAACTCCTTTAACATTGCTTGGAAAAATGTATTTGACCTGGGAATAGTTAATATAAATACATTATGGTGAACAACATCTGTAGTTATAGCTAAACTAGAAAGTAATCCCGTATAAAACATGCATGCAGTGGCACATATTCTTTCTTACAGAAAAAAATACAGAACAGAACTATCTATCGTGCACATTTGCCCTTTTTCTGTCATTGTTGCTGACAGAAAAATTCCAAATAGAGTTTGACCTGATGTATTGCTGGCCTTCCTTTTCTGCCTGATTTGTAAACTAGTTGGAACAAGAAGTGTTTTGGTTTGTTTTGTTTTTGCAATTAACACTTATTGATCATGGAGTTTCATTAATACTTTTAGCTTCCTTTATCAGTTATTTGCATTCCTCTGTGTCTAATTTATATTCATTGAAATGGCATGCTGTTCAAGATTTCAGCAGAATCTGTGCTTTAATAGGTACTAAGGGCTTTAGGAAAAAAAGAAAATCGTATCACTGAAAACCACCTATAGATTAAGACAATCTAGAGAAATACACATTACTAAAGATAAGGATCACTTAACCTCATGTCAGCTGATCATACTTAATCTTCCAGTTCCCTAGGTTAACTGTAAGTTGCCACAATATTTAAATGTCATTCCTTCTCAAGGTTGATTCATATTTAATATCATGTTATTTGTCATATATACCATTTTGCCTAATTTTGTACTCCAGCCTACCTTGAAATAATCTATGATCTTTCAAAAGTAGTTGTCCATGCCAAGTTTGGACAGTGTTATTGGAAGAATGCAAGGAACTTGCACTGCTACTGTATGTAGGGTACTTTGTTCTGTGCAGAAAGGAGATTTTGGTCTCCAGGCCATTAAGCTGGCACCTTTTATGAACATTAAATTCAAAGCCAAAAATATTTAACCTAGGAAATAAATAATTCTGTATCCATTTCAAATCTCAAGGAAAATACAGGCAGTGAGAAGTTAACTGCCCAGCTTAGAATTTGGCTGGAATCCTTTAACATGCTTATTCATAAAATTCAATGTGCCTAGATTTGATAACTTGCCCCTGTATGACCACACGGCAGTGTTTGCATTTTCACATGGTAATATACTTGAATGTGTATTAGCATCATGCTCCAAAACATAATGTATCACCAAGCAACATTATATGACTGAAGCTGTAAGAAATCTTGATTTCTGCAGTATTTGCTTGATTGAGATTCTGTATGTTCATATATGATTACATCTACATACATATATGTGCTTGAATAGATGAGTATGAGTGATTTTTGTGTGTGAAGCCTAATGCTTTACCAGCCAAAAGTTAGGAAGTAGCAGAAAAGAGGTGAACTTCTCAGGCATGTCTGTGTGGATTGTCCTGTGGGTTGGGGATGGCAAGACAGTTTACATTTATTAAGCACAGTTTCTTTGGCCTGTATATGCACCGCAAAAGCTGTATCACATTCCCGCAGACCAAAGAGCAAGGGCAGTTAGTGACCCAATAGCAGACTTCCTAATGGTTGTGATAGTAGGGCAGAGCAATAAGAAACATTGCAGTATAGCATTCAAGTAGGTAAGGCCCATCATTGATTTCTTAATTTCATTTAGTCATCTTAAATAGTTATAGATGACTGAGACTGCCTTTTTCATATTAAGGTGTACCAGGCCAGTACAGCAGCCATCAGATGTATGGTGTCTTACTAAATGTTTTCTCATTACTTTTCTTGTGAAAGCCCCTCTTCTCAAGGGCTTTGCATCATCTTTCAGTTTCAGCCTGTAACATTCACTGAGGAGTGTTTTTGAGGGAGTAGCCCTTGTGGACTCTCTTCTCCTGAGATTCATCTTTGAAAACTATTCTCTTTCTGACTTGTAGTCAGAGATTGCACAGCAGGAACATCATGCTTCTTAGAGCTCACAGGGTGATCCAGGCTGTTAAGATTTATGACACCTCAGGCAGAAAAGTGCACAGACCACTGGAAAGGCTAGACACTGGTCACCATCCCTCATGCCAGTCAAGAAGGGATCAAGGGACTTCTGAGCTTATCACAGACATTGATTCTAAGCATGGCTGTCAGCATGGGTCTCTGAGATCCACCAGCTGTGGACCACAGCAATGCATCACACAACACATATTTCCATTTCAGTGGTTGTGTGCTCAGTGCCATCAAATGTGGCATGTTTGGTACTGTGTAATAGATAGACAACTTCTGCAATTGCTAAACTGACCATCTCAGTCCTGTCTCTTTCCGAGTAGAGTTCTCTAACTCTGGTGCATTTGCAGTGCTTGCCAAGCTGGGTATCATTCCTGACTGGCATCTTTGTTCTTGGATACTTCTTCTTTGTATCTAAGATTTAAAGTCTTCTCTGATGACAGCTCAAATTGCCAGTAATATAAAGATCATTGTAACCATTATCTCTGGCCTTTTTAGCTGCCTTTCAACCTTTGGTT
>NW_009922600.1:0-2652 GCF_000696875.1 Nestor notabilis
CTGCAAATCACGGGGTCCAGAGGCTCGACGTGTCGTTTTGAGGCCATTTGTGCGTTGCTGTCGGTGTTGTGAGCAGGGTGCGAGGTGGGAGAGCTGAGCTGGCCTTCCTGAGCGGGAGAGAGAAAACAAACCGTGAGCACAGCGAGCCACGGCAAACACAGCCTGCGGCGGAGCAGCACTGGGGTGATAGGGGCTGCCAAGAGCCCCCAGAAGTCACCTTGCCCATGTGCTCGCTGGAGAAAGCGTGTTGCTTGTCACGTGCAGCTCCTTCTTATTCAGTTGCGATGCTCAGCATCACACTGGAAAGCTGAAGGAGAGGAGAGGAGCTGTGGGAAGTCCTGCTTGTCCCATCATCAGTCTCTGCCAAGGACAGCAAAGACTTGTTTCCCTTCTGCCATCCTCCTGGGAAGGAGGGAGATGCCAGCTCCCAACCCGCCCCAGCTGGGAAGCAACATTTGATCCTCAGCTGGGAAGCTCGGGATCGGCTCACCGGGACCTGGTCTCTCCTGGTTTGGGGCTGCTGGCCTGCAGCGTGCATGCCAGCAGGTGGAGCTGGCAGACCATCCCAGCACTGCCCTGCATCCCCCGTGAGCATCCTGTGAGCACCCCAAGGATCCTCCCAGCATCTCCAGCCACCACCCAGCACCCCCAGTACCGCCCAGCACCTCCTGAGCATCCCACTGAGACACCTGAGCATCACTTGAGCCCAAAGAGCATCACTGCACCATCACCCATTATCCTCCCAGCATCACCTGAGCATTGTGTGCCTCACCCGAGCAAGCCCCAAGACCTGCCTGAGCATCACTGGAACACGGCTCAGCATCCTCAGCATGGCCAGACATCACCCGGTATTTCCCAAACATCACCCAGCATCCCCCAAGCATGGCCAAATGTCACCCAGCATCCCCCAAGCATCACCTAGCATCTCCCAAGCACGGCCTGCCATCTCCCAGCCCATGGTTGGAATTACTGCAGCAGGATCTCATGTCTGTTCTTCACCCCCACACACACCCCGTGGTTTCTTTCTTCCTTTCTGTGGCAGGAATTAGGAAACAGAGGAAGAGAGTGTGGAGATAAGATAAAAGCCTTGTCCACGGAAGGGGAAATAGAGCAGATAACTGGGGAGAGCTGTGAGGGTGGATAAGGGACCTGAGCATGGCTGGAGCCCAGAGCCAAGCCCACGCAGCCTGCTCTGGCGAACACTGCATCCTGCCAGCTCTCCATGCAGGCAGAGCCCTGCCAGGCCCATTCCAGGCACAAACAGGGCTCCCAGGTCCCCAGCTGCCGCTCTGCCCCACTCCATGGCCCA
Organism: Nestor notabilis; assembly: GCF_000696875.1. NCBI lineage: Eukaryota > Metazoa > Chordata > Aves > Psittaciformes > Psittacidae > Nestor > Nestor notabilis. Next base: position 1,310 of record NW_009922600.1, read on the forward strand.
GGGGGACCAAGGGACAGCCTCTCCCCAGCCCAAAACCAATGATTTTCCCCAGAACAGCAGCTCTGGGGTGACCAAGCAGGCTGCACCCCTCCACTGTTCCTTCACATTGGGTTCCTTTGTCAAACCTCACCAATTTTGTGCTTTCCAGGGAGGATGCTGTGTCCCTGGACTCCTCTTTGGAGGGTCTATGCTTTCCTGTGGTTGGGAAGGAAGCTCATGTCCCCACCCGCACCCTCAGAAGCAGTTCCCCGAAAAAAAGGGGTTGTAGGGCAACCGCATAATTTCCAAGCTTTTATCCCTAGGAGCCTTGCTATAGAATCCATAGACATCCACAGAATCATAGAATGGTTTGGGTTGGAAAGGACCTTAAGATCATCCAGTCCCAACCCCCTGCCACGGGCAGGGACACCTTCCACTAGAGCAGGGTGCTCCAAGCCCCTGTGTCCAACCTGGCCTTGGACACTGCAGGGATACCAGTACCAATTAAATTCACCATCACTTAGATCCTGGGAAAATGCTCCCCTCAGATTGAAAAATGTGGAGAAACCCCTAAAATCCCCAAACTGCCTTGTTTTCCATCCACCAGAAGCCCAAAAGGGATGTCTCTGGGTGGCTGGTGTTTAAATCCACCTCCCTGGGAGATGCTGTGTGGGATCCCTTCCATGCGGTGACGATGCTCGAGGTGGGACAGAAACCCAGGATCTTGTGACTTCCACCATTTCCCTGCTGCTTTTTCCCCTTTTTCTGAAGCACACAGATCTACAGCCCCCATGGTGGGGACATTGTGCAACCGGCCATGCTGCTGTGTAGGATTTGGTGACGCTGCAGGATTTGGTGACATCGGCAGCACTGGCGTAATCACCCATTTCCAAACCCCCACCGCAGCAGCGAGGACCCCGCTTCAGCAGGGGAGGAAGGAAAAGGCCCCACAGTAGTAGACTTTTCCCCTCTGGAACACCGATGCGGTGGGAAAGGAAAGCACGGGCGGCCAGCTCCAACTTCCAGTCTTGCCAGAAGGATGCAGAATTGAGCAAGTCATGTCCCAGCTGCGGCTGGAGCCAGGCACGTGGGTTCTCTGATGTCTGATAAGGTTGAGCTCAGTAACCTCATTAGGGTGAGGGCACTAATGGGTTCTCTCTATGAATTACACTGGGGCTTTGCTGGGCTGGCGCCATCCCCACACCTGCACCGTGTCTGCCCCAAGAACACAGCTCTGCTGTTGCCATCACCATCAGCCCTCTGGGACTATCCCCTTGCAGCCTCCTTCCTTCCCCCCAGCCACGGGAGAGCTTCCAGGGCCGGGGGGGGCGAAGGGAGGAGAGGGGCACAGGGGGATCGGGGCT
>NW_009922601.1:0-412 GCF_000696875.1 Nestor notabilis
CGTTGGGCGGAGGGGAAGGGGCACCCACCTGGGCATGGAGATGCCTGAGGGGGAACCTGCGCCCTGCGTGCGGGGCCTGGTTTTCTCTGTGCTGTTGAGCTATTTTTTCTGTAATTGATATTTCTTTCATGTGTTTAATCCGACACAAAATGGGTGGCAGAGCCGCAAGCTTGGAAATGGGATGGAGAAATGCAGGTTAATTCTTCCCTGGTCCTGAAGGGGTGGCCACGCTTTCTTCTCTGATCCCGTTCTCGTGATAGGCTTTGAGGTGGTTTTTTACCCCTTTTTTATTATTTATTTGGTTGGTTTGTTGTTTTGGGTTTTTTTTTTCGGTTTTGGGTTTTTTTTTTTTTGTGGGGGGGGGGGTTTTGGGGCGGGTTTGTTTTGCGTTTTTTTTTTTTTTTTCTCCGGG
>NW_009922601.1:443-44204 GCF_000696875.1 Nestor notabilis
CAGATCGTGGCAATAAATATTTTCTATTTTCTGCTTTTTCTCTGCGAGCCCCGTTCGTATCGTGTGTGGTTTTCTTTTGTTTTAAGGTATATTTTGGGTAGCAGTAAGTGATGGAGGTAGCACTGAAAAATGTCTGAACAAAGCTTGTTGAAAGCCTTCAGTTAGGTTTCCCTTGCTTAATGGATAACGTTTCTATATACCTGTATCATGCATTTCTGTTGTTAGTGGCTTTTTCCTTTCTTTATGAAGGATGGGGATTCAGGCAGGGGCTTGCACAGTTCCATTCCTGCCCTTTCCTTTTGGAGCCATCATTGTCATTTCACAGTCTGGGCAGACAAACACTTAATGCAGCTAAAGAGGTCCCACACAGCGTGTCCCTTCCCCTCATCAGGTAAGTGCAGGCAGGGGCTGACGCCCAAAGGGAGCTGCGGGCAGGAAAGGGAAATCCCCAGATGTATTTAAAACAAAGTAAAGACCTTGCATGTTAATTTTTTCCATCTTATCGTTTGCCCCATGCAGCTGACTCTCGGTATGAGTTCAATGCCAGGTAAATGCTCTGCTCCCTGTTGCTGTTGAGCTCGACCAGCTGAAATAAATAAAACCACCAAATGCTCCGTTTTGACAGGGAGCTTAAGATATGTATCCTCCCATTGCCATACTTGAACGAGCTTTAAATTACCCAGTTTAAGCTTAAAGAAATAGCTGGTTTGGGTAGTGGTTCTAGTGGCAGCTGGAGTTTGATGCAGGCTGTAAAACCTAGTGGAGAAGCAGGACAAATGCTGGAGTGATGAGCTGCTTATGTGTTGCGCAGTGCCAGAGCTAGACCTACCACTGCACACCTTGATCTGCCTGGTGATTTCACTATAGATAAAGGATTATTGCAACAAGTAGCTCAGGTTAGTAAACTGGAAAATAATCCTGGAGATATGTAGTACAATTGGATTAGTAGTTGATGAGCCCCTGACAGCCCTATTCCTGGCTTCGAGTCATGATCCAGATAGCTTGGAAATAGAGCAGTATTAACATGGAGATGCACTGAAACAAACCCAACCTTGAGTGAGGTTAAACTGAGATTTTTATCATGGATTTAAACAAGCCTTTGGCTTTAGTAACTATGCAAATAGGAGTTGAAAATGTCTTGTCAGACCCCTGGGGATAAGGGAAGGAGCTAAGACTTCAGGGTGGGTTGTGCTCCTGCTGTTCCTTAACAAGCTGAGCTCGTATGGTTTAAAATCCATCCCAATCTGTCACTTGGCTGTAAGCCCTGCTCTAGCTAGGTTTAGATTTGGTGAACTTTCTCAAGGTATCTGGCTCTCAGTTCAACTAGATGTCAAGAGCTGGGTGGAAATATGGGCCTCTTGCTCCTGCATCTTCAGCACAGAAACAAATCTGAAGGAAAACCAGCTTTTCAAATAGTAGGATAATTTGGGCTGCAGGTAGGTGACTGTTTCCTTTGGCTGCAGCACCAATTTAAGCAGCCCCCATCCATCACTGGCTGTGCACTCCCAGCCTTGCAGTGGCCCCTCGGTGGTGCTGGTACCTGTTCAGTGAGGTCAGGGATGCAGCATTTGTGTGCACTTCAAAGGTTTTTAGACTAAACCAAGTCGAGTTTTCTTTCTGATGCTGTCAGCATGTGTGTTGGGTTTTGTTTGGTTTTTATTTCCTGGTGTAGCCAAATCTGTCAACTTCCTCAATGTAATGGACCTTTAGTGTGCTATGAAGTGGTTTTGTTGTGCTGTTAAGGTTGACTGGAGGCTTGAAAAACTAAATAGATGAAACTTCACCCATCTTCAGTGTGGATTCCTCCAGAAGGGGCTGTTAAGCTGCTCTGAAGACCTAACCCGAATGTCAGCAGTTAACCTCTTCTGATCCTTGTGTGTACAGCAGGAAGAGATGTGGTGCACTCTGAGCTGTTCCAGTTCATAGCAGGTTACAAACCAGTGTCCCACACCAGGTGGCTTTTGGAAGATCTTACTCTGCTATAGCTCTTGCTGTCAATGTCTTTGTGAACCACGTAAGAAAGTTAGTAAGAAAACTCAAGCCCAAAAAGATTCTGTGGGCCACTTCAATAGATCTATTTTACTTTCAAACATCTTTATGCATTTATCCATACAAGAGAAAATGCAGAGAATGGTTTTTCTTCTGTTGAAGATGATGGTTCGTGTATTGCTGGGAGAATTTATTTGTATCAAGTGTTCTTATTTATGAGTCATAATGGTCATGAAATGGTCTGACAGCAGTTAGAGTGGGCTTTATTTTACTTAAAAGCTGCAGGAAGAAAATATTGACAGTTAAGATGAGTAGAGGAGTAAAGTAAATCACTTAAAATGAAAGCTGTTTGCCATGTTCTCCAGCCACTCCCAGGGGTGAAGTGCACTAAGTCATCGTGCTAACGTTGTACTGCACATATAATGCTTCTGTCAGTACTGGGGAGCATGTTTTCTTTATTGCTACATATTTTTAGTGGTTATGAGCTGTCTTCTGACAATGTTTATTTGAAGGCAGAAAGGAAATTTGATGATATTTGGCCATTTCCAGGTTATGGGAAGGAAAGGTCTGCTATCCGAGTGTTCTTCTCTTTGAGATGAATCTCAATGTGGATTTCTTGCCATGGTAATTTGGCCGTGAAATAGGTAGAACTTAGAACATCTCCTTGGGAAAGGGAATTGGGGTGTTGAAACATTTCTGGCACTCGGTGGAGATAGGAAGTAGGAGGGAGAGCTAGCCTTGTAGTTAATAAAACTAGCTCTAGTTTTATTCCTTGCTCTCAACATTAATCTTGGCCATTTCTTTTGCCAAGCATAGCAATAAGAATGTGTGTGGCATCAGAATCCAGTGTGCTTGTGACACAATGTGCAGCTCCCACAGTGTTCTCCTCCAGTGCATGCTCAGAGGTTGGATGAACTTAATGTTTTGGTACTGAATGTTGTCACCAGTGTAGCAGACAGTGACTCATCCTTCACCTTGGGTCTACAGAGAGCTCTGATTGTCTTGGCTGTACCATGGCCCTGGAATAGAGTTGGGCCTTTGAGGTTTGAAAACTCTGGGTTGGTTTAGGAAGGACCAATTGGCCATTGAGGCTGTTCCAAGGCAGTCCCAAAGCACGTGTTTGGGGTGTCTCCATCCTGTGTGGTGGGAAGGATTTGAGATACTCTTTGTTCCTATCTGACAAGTCCATTTGATTTGCAGAGGAACGGCCGGGCTCGAGGTAGCTCTAAATATAGTCTTTTATTGGGTTTATAATTAGAGATTCTATGATCTAAATCTCCGTGTGTCTCAGTTCTCAGGCCAGAAGATGAAAGTGGTAGTTATGGTGGGGTGGAAGTGCACTTACCAGCCAAGTGACTGGTTTTCAGATTGATTTTCTTTTATATTAAAAAGAAAACTGCTTCAGGAGAGGATAAACTTCTCTCTATTCTGGTGAAAGGGAATTTCCAGAGTTTCTTCTCACCACAGTTGGTCAGACAGAATACTTTATTCTTTTCCCCAAATCTGTGTTGATAATAAAACTGATGTGTATTGGTAAGTGTGTCCATGGGCCTTAGCATGATGATACAGCTGGGGTTTAGCTTGTGTATTATGGAGCCTGATGGATCTTTCTCCTCTGAATGATGGTTTGCTTTGTTATTTGTGTTAGCAAAATGCCTGAGAAGACAAGCTCTGATAGTTGTATTTTTAGGAGCAGATGAGTCCAGTTGTAACTGTGCTGGAGGAGCTGTTAGTAGCAGTGCAGTACCTGTGAGTATTTCTGAACTTGTAGGCTCTATGTGGTATAGAATCATGGAATGGTTTGTGCTGGAAGGGACCTTTAAAGCTCCTCCAGCTCCAACCTCTGCCACGGGCAGGGACACCTTCCACTGGAGCAGGTTGCTCCAAGCCCTGTGTCCAACCTGGCCTTGAACACTGCCAGGGATGGGGCAGCCACAGCTTCTTGGGGCAACCTGTTCCAGTGCCTCACTACCCCCATAGTAGAGAACTTTTTCTAATATCCCTAATCTAAATCTCTCCTCTTTCAGTTTAAAGCCATTCCCCCTTGTCCTAACGATACAGGCTCTTCTAAAAAGTCCCTCTCCAGATTTCTTCCAGTCCCCCTTTAGGTATTGGAAGCTGCTCCAAGGTCTCCCTTGAGCCTTCTCTTCTCCAGACTGAACAAGCCCAACTCTCTCTCAGCCTGTCTGCATAGGAGAGGTGCTCCAGCCCTCTGATGATCTTCATGGCCTCCTCTTGACTGTAAAGATCCTTCAGCTCTTATAATCAGAGGGAGAGGAAACTAACAGGTGCCAAAGAACCAACATTAAGGTCTGAGAGATTCAGGTAAATAAAAAAGCAGCTGTGCTGTGCAGTGATCAGGCTCAAAGTATGTATCCTTCTTTCTAAAGACTAGATCCACACGCCCTGGATTCAGCAACCCTTTCTGCAACACATTGCAGCAATCATATGAAAGTTAAAGCCAAAGTCACAGCAACATAGTAAGGAAGCTGCTGGAGTTGCCTTTGCTCTCTCTACTTCAGCCTACAGTAAAACCATCAAAACACACATACTAGGACTCAAGAGAGCTTGATATGAAAGCAATAACTGAAGTTTATGTGCATTTGGATTTAACTAGCGTTCCTTTGTTACTTCCTTTGTGATAAAAGGGACTGTTTTAATTCAGCACCCCTTTCCTTGATGCTTCAGATTAAAATTGCTTCAAGTATGGGCTCAAATTAGGCAAAATGATGAGGGAGAGATTGACTCACCATTATATTTTGGTTTTGCCTGTTTTGCAATGCTGTGACTCACCGAACGGATCTCAAATGGCTCCATGTCCCCCAAATTTGTTGTCTGGATTTATTTTTGATATTGCAGTGCTTGTGTCATTCAGCTGAAGCATTCGGAGAATGCTGGTGGACAGCAGTGCAGGAAAGGAAGTGAAAAGCAACTTCAGGAGGGTTTCTGCACTTGCATTCCTAGGCATTAACCTCACATGGGGATGCTTGGAGGAGCTTGGGCTCCAAATGTGGTGAATTGGGATTTCCTTTTGATTTTTGCATGGCCCTGAAATGGCAGCCTCAGGCAATAAGGCCATTTTAGTGGTGTGCTGGCTATTAGTAGCTTGTAAGATTGTAAAAGTTAAGAGAATAAAGTGCAGTTTGGAAGCTTTAATAGGAAGGTAGCTTAAACACTCACTTTACTGAGTGTGCTGCTAGCTGTGTTTATATTATGAGGCAGTTAATGTGCTGTTAGGGAGTTTATCCCCCTCTTCCAGTGCTCTGGATGCTATTGTTGACTTGGTGGTAGCAATTGGAAAGCAATGCTGGAAGTCGTTGCTGGAGCATTAAGCATATCTTTACAGAGCAGTCTTTCTTTTCTAGCACAGAAGTAGCTGCCTAAAGAGTTTCTTTATTCCTGCCCTTGCTCCTTTTATCACTTACCTGTGTCATCTTGTATTGAAGCTCAGTGGTGCTCTTTTGTTGTGCTGTTAAAGAAAACAGTGTGTATATGTTCTTATGAGTATTCAAGGTCATGAAGAGTATCTCATAAAAACGGGCATGTGACTCCACATCAGGAATTCTACTTCTCATTGAGAAGCTTGGAATGGAAAGAAAATGCTGGGCTGCAAAGTTATTTTGTGGGCTGAATCAAATGGAAGTGACCCAGAGCTAATAGCACAGTGCTGTGATCAGGTTGGATGTTCCAGGGACTCTTTGAATCCCAGTTACAGGAGAAATAATTCATAAATCCATCAATTTTTTTTTCTGTTTATTCCTTGCCCTTTGTGTGGAGAATCCTGTATTCAGACCCTTACCAAAGAAGACCCATCCTTGGGCCTGCAGGTGAGGAAGCACCAGCTACCTCACAAGATACAGCAGCTTTTCTTCATATTTTATACGAAATGAATTGTTTCTGAAAGCTGAGGGGATGTTCCTGATACAAGAAGCATTTTCTCAGTCATATTTTAACAGGCTGGAGTTTGTGCTAAAAGCCTAAGGAATATGATTTCCTGAGGAGCACTGCATTGTATAAAGGCCAAACCTAAGGCCTGATTGGGATTCAGACTGATGAGAAGGAAACGGGAGCTGCAGGGCCCTATTCTGTAGGATCAGATCCCAAGACATAACTGCAATATTCTCATGCTGTTCTGTGCCCTTTCGTATATAGGAACAATAACAGTTATCAGCCATTTGCTGATATTGGAACTGTGTATTTGCATGTGTACCATGTAATTTTGTGTGCAGAAGTTTGGAAAGTTATGCTGTGCATAATGGTTGTTACCAATATAATAACAACTTTTGTTGTTCAATACTCAAGTGTTGTGGTTTTGTTGTAGTAAGATGGTGTATCTCCGTATTTCATCATAGAATGGTTGGAAGGGACTTAAAGCTCATCCAGTTCTGATCCCCTGCCACAGGCAGGGACACCTTCCACTAGAGCAGGTTGCTCCAAGCCCCTGTGTCCAGCCTGGCCTTGAACACTGCCATATTCTGTATTTGCTCTAGTCAGAAACTGGAAATTGAATGGGAACAGCTCAACTTGTGCTGTGTTCATTTCACAACAGAGAACAACAAATCTGGCTTGGTATAAATAATAATTTCTAGTGTTGACTGCCCGTACAGCTTGATTTGTCCTGGGCTGCAGGGTGCATACTGAGGTCTATACACTGAGGTGGCTTTTAGAAGGCTTTCGGATGAGCTGATGTTTTCGTTGTCCATGTGCCTTGTTTGCAAAGAGAGGAAAAGCGTGAGCTCCTTCAGAGACAGTATGTGATCCTTCTGGTGAAAACATAGCTCTAAAAAGGCCCTTGTGCAGAAGGGGAAGAACTCCTGTAATCTTGAGCCCTGGGAACTTGTAAACATCCATTGCTAATGAGTCTTCCCCTTCTTTGGAAGGGATCAAACACGTTTAATGCTTTTCATGAAGATGCCTAATAAGGCACAGTTGAATGAAGCAAAGCTGTCAGTGAAGCCTTGTGTTAAGTTTCTTAGTATAAATGAGTCTAAACCCCAAGTGTTATCTCTCCTCCTTGGCTCTTTGAGTTTGGTAACGATTCATGATCAGTGTTAGCCTGATTTTTACTCTCTACTTTGGAGGACTGTTCTTGCTGTGTGAACCCACCGAACTGTAGACATAGGACAGTGCACAGAGTGTATTAAGATCCAAGTGTAATTCTTGTTGTTGTTCTGGGGGCTGTTGAGACAGAGGATGTTTTGTTGAATGGCAGGTAAGAGGTTTATTGTGGAGCAGCACAGCATGTGGGTACCTTCAAAGGAGACTCTGTGTGTGTTGGTCTTTCCTCTTCTTAATTATTCAAGTGGGTAATTTGGTTTGAGGGCGAAATGTGTGCCTAAATGATGTTATTCCGAATAGCAGCAGTAAAGAATTCCTGCATGTTAAGGGATGCCAATTAAGCAAGAATAATTGTGATTATTTTCTTCTAAAGTAGTGCCATGCAGCCATCTGCAAAAGAGCCTCAAGATGAAGGAGCCAGGAAGGTACAATATTGAAACCAGAGTTTATTGGCTAAAAAAGGGTTGTTTTACTGGCAAAAATCACAAAAAAGTGTTGAACTAAGTGTTGCCAAAACACTTTCTTGTAAAAGGTGTGTCTTGCTGAAAAGATAGAGCTTGCCTTCAATAAACTATGGTTGACATAAATATTACTGTAAGTAATGTGAAACCTGTCAAAATATTGCAGTTTCACACAATCATGGAATGGTTTGGGTTAGAAAGGACCTAAGGTCATCCAGTTCCAACCTCTGCCACAGGCAGGGACACCTTCCACTAGAGCAGGTTGCTCCAAGCCCCTGTGTCCAACCTGGCCTTGAACACTGCCAGGGATGGGGCAGCCCCAGCTTCTCTGGGCACCCTGTGCCAGCGCCTCAGCACCCTCACAGGGAAGAGCTTCTGCCTTATCTCCAACCTGAACTTGCCCTGTTTCAGTTTGAACCCATCACCCCTTGTCCTATCACTGCAGTCCCTTGTGCTTTCCCTGAGCAGACAGGTTAGTGTTAAGTGGAGTGTTCCATTCCTGTCACTTCAGCTGGAGAAGAATTCACTGAGCCTCCTTGAACAGTTTTGTTGCTTCCAGGGATGTTTAATGCATTAACATATAATTTAATGCATTCTTAATTAACTACTTATGTATGGAGGGAAATCTTCAAAGCTTTTGGACTCGATTACAACTTGCAACTCCATGTGGTAACGTGTTACGTGACGTACAGGTTAGGTGTCTGCAGGGTTTCAACATGTCCTAGTCACCTCCTGGCCCTACTCCTTGTCCCTGTGGAGTCAGAGGACTGAACTGGTGGCGTCACGTTAACTCCTCCAAGCTATGAGTAAGATGTACAATGTTTATGAGGAAGTACATTGTGATAGATGTGTGTGTGAACACTTTCACCTCAGCCTGCCTGAAATGTGAGTACAGGAAGTTCAGCAGCAAGTCTGGGTAAGCAAAAGCCTGTCTCTACAAACACTTCCAGGCTTGTTGTGAAATGAGTAAGTTGGTAATTGGTTGGCTTAACATGTGTTGATCAAATGCAGGGCTGGGTACGGTTGTTTAGGATGTGGGCAGAGAGTAAGTAGTGCTGGTTTAACTTAAAAGTAGAGTAAGTAGTGTTGGTTTAACTTAAGAATCTTTAATGGCAATAATGACTTAATTTTTCCCCTTGGCTATGGGAAACCAAACTGTACTTAGTGGCCAAAACTCATGGGACAAACCAGTTGGTCAACAGTTATCAGCGGTTATAATGGTGATAATGTTGCTAGTATAATAATAGCACCTATTATTGATAATATAATTAATAATGGCACTTATTATTGCTCTGTGGCACCAATAGATGATCTCATTTGCCCTTCCTTTTGCCAGTTTCAGCAGAAATAAATTATCTTGCTGTTTCAGGGGTTGGCTCTCTTTAAGGACCTGGGGGCTCTAAAGCCCAACTTGCTTCTTGCTATTTGAGCAGATGTGCTGGGATAGCACTCACAGCAATCAGTGGTCTGAAGCCAGAAGGTACTTGGCCTGCAGAACTGAGGGTGCTGTGTAACACAGCAGAGCTGCCTGCACGAAAGCACATGAAGAATCACGCTGCCTCTCCCCCTCAGCTCTTGGAAGCCTTGAAACATTTCCTCTGTGAGTGGTAGCAACTTGCTGATTATTCCCAGGAAAGACTTCTTGCAATAACCTTGAAGGAGTGAAAGGTCGCTGAGCAAGGGGGGCACAACTCTCCCAACTGGATAATTAAAGAGAAAATTAAGTGGGCTAAGTTGGAGGTTGACTCATGGCCATGCTTTGAAGATTAAAAGGGCTTTTTTCCTTTCTGCTGAAGGAAGTTGGGGTTGGGAGGAAGGAGTTGTGGCTGCAGGAGCACTTGGGCAGTGCTGTGAAGCTGCATTTGCTGTTTGCTTGCTGAATTGTGAACAAGATACCAGGATCCCTGACCAGGAGGGTGGTTATCTGCAGTTTCACCCCCCTTTTTAGAGACGTTTAGTCTTGCGCCTAAAGTTTCCAACCTGCTCACTTGAGGGAGTGCAAGTGGATTTTTAGGCATCTGAGCAAATGGCATATTGAATGCAAAACAATATTGAACGTGTTTTGTATAACCAGGTTCTGCCTTTAGAAAGTGAAAATAATGACAATTCAGCTAAAGGATGGAACTTTCCCTGTTCTTTGCACAGCCCGTAGCAAGATCAGTCTGCTCTTCTTTTCTGTACAGAGATTTAGCTTGCACTTTCAAAGCTATTTACAGTCACAAAAATGAGAGAGAAAACTAAAATAGGAGCACGCTAACAGCAAAATAATGCCAAAATAATACTAAAAAATGACAAAATAACTACTTCAGCAGATAGCAGCAGATGTTTCAAGTCTAGATTTAGCATATGAATTTGCGTATCTGCTCCATAGCATTGAAGAGGTCAGAGCTGTTGGGCTGCCAGTGGGTTTTTGCTTGTGGCTAAAAACACCGAGTGGAGCAAAATAATGCCAAAATAATACTAAAAAATGACAAAATAGCTACTTCAGCAGATAACAGCAGCAGATGTTTCAAGTCTAGATTTAGCATATGAATTTGCGTATCTGCTCCATAGCATTGAAGAGGTCAGAGCTGTTGGGCTGCCAGTGGGTTTTTGCTTGTGGCTACAGCCTGTGAGTGCACCTGGGATGTACTGCTGTGCTCTGCTGTTTGAGACGTGAAGGGATCGAAGTCCTAGATGTGAAACCTTAACTGTAGAGTTCCAGTTTCCAGCTTATTAGGTGTGGAGTTATTACATACTCAGGTTTATTAGGTCAGTTGTGTTGTTCCCTTGACTGAGTTATTGCATACTTGACTTTGGATCATCATTTAAGCGCATGATCATAGAATCATAGACTAGTCTGGGTTGGAAGGGACTTTATAGATCATCTAGTTCCAACCCCCCCCCCCAGGTATGTCTAGAAATTGGGGTCAAAGAGGAATGGTTTGAGCTTTAGGCTTTAATTCCAGCATACCTGGAGCTCCAGGAATGACGTAGGTGTCTGAGGTAGTTTATGGACACGGTGGATACAATCACAGGCCACAGAAAGCACATTCCTTCACCTTCATTTTTGAAGCCCTTTGATCTGTGCCTGTGGAGTATGTGCCTTTGGCGTCAGTACTCTTTTGTTGTTGCTTTTCCTTGGAAATAATTTCTTATTTCTTGCCCAGAAAGCAGCCATAGGTATTTTTAAAGACACTTCCTTCTGGTAATTACTTCTTTACAGAGAAGAACTGCAGGTCTGCTTTGATGTACATCTCAGACCCTAGACCTTTCTTACAAGTGTTAAGAAACACCATAATACAAGCTGTAACTGAATTGAGGATTTAGGAAGAACAGAAGTTGGGCACAAAGCATTGTATTCTCTGTCTGGAAAAGTGGAATTCACTTGTGAACTGTATCTAGGTATCCTTTTGTGAGGATAGTGTGTTTTATGGGGTTGAGTCACCTACAAGAAGTCTGTGCCCAGGACCATGTGTCCCTCATTGAATTAAATGGTAAGTCAAAGCAATTTCAGTAATTCTTTGTGATGCAGCATTAGGGAAGAGAACAGATGTTTGCATATTAAAGCATATCTTCTGGTGAGTGCTTTTCTAAGGAATTTCTAATTCAGTGGGTTAATAAATGTCTCTATAAGATCCAACGTAATGGCTTAGTCTTTCTGCTGTTCTAAGTTGTGGGTGGAAGTGGATCTATTTATTCTAGTATGTGATGCTGGTTTATTTTTTGCTGAATTCTGTGAAGTGTATTCTGGAAGATGTTCATGAGAGGCTGCTGGATAAATTGAGTCTTTTCACTGATGTAAAAGGTTACATACTTGTTATGAATTTGGTAGGGAGAATACTTAAATTAGGAGATAGCTACAAAAATTCCTGGCAGTGTTCAAGGCCAGGTTGGACACAAGGGCTTGGAGTAACCTGCTCTAGGGGCAAGTGTCCCTGCCTGTGGCAGGGGTTGGAGCTGGATGAGCTTTAAAGTCCTTTCTAACCTCAAACCATTCCATGATTCTGTGAAATGGACAAATGACATTGGAACTCTCAGTTAGCCATCATAAATGAAACGAGGCATCCCACACCTCACCCTCCTGATGGAACAGGATGTTCTTGCCAAGAAGACGGATCTTTTTCTGACAGTAGTGCTCTGAGGAGGTGCCTTTGCAACATCTGCATGCTTGTGTGAGGCATCTGCCGTGCTGGAACCAGCTGCTTTACCAGAAGTTGTGGAACAGAGAACCTCTTCTTAACAGTTTCTTAGTGACTGCATCAGACTTGTCTTTTTGGTGTGTGTTTTTCTTGTTATTACCTGCAATATGGGAAGGCTCAGAGGAGGGATTTCATTACAGGTGTTTGCCTGCTTTTCACACTGTTGCAGAGTTTGAAAGTGCACTGTAAAATATGCCACTGTCCTGAAGCAGGAGTCACAAGAGTTATGTCTTGAATAGGGCAGTGATTAAGCACCTTTCACTGCAAGGAAATGGAACCAACCAACCTGTGACCAGATCAAACTGTCGATCACAGAAGCTGGGTTTTAAGTGAAGGCATCCAGATGAGTGGGTGGTTTATTTGAACTGAATTATTGAGTGTAAATACTGAAGTAGTCAGAAATAAATCTTCTGAATGATGAAATTCTCTACTGACCAGTGATGGATGAACTTTGGAGCGATTAGTTTTAATGGCAAGGTAAATAGACAAGTCTTGTTTAATGGGATGCTTAAGTCATGTTACTGACTTTGAACTCAAGTATACTTTGACCTCTGATATTCAGGGCAAGCAGCATTTGAGTCCCTGGTGCTGGAGTAAAAAGCAAATAGCTTATTTCTTCCAAAACCTTATGCTTTTGCCTTACCATTGATCTCTTAGTCCTGTAGCTCCCTGTGAACACATCAAATGCCTCGAATCTACAATAATTTCCAGCATGTTCCTCAAAAATCTTGTAGATCAGTAATCAGTCTATGGAGTTGTGGTACAGCAGTCGATGTTTTATGGTCTTAAAACTTAAGATAGTCTTAAAACTTTATAGTCTTTTATAGTCTTGAAACTTGAAGGTACAGTGAGACTTGTGCTAAAAGCTTTAAGTTTTCTCCATATTGAGCTAAGATGCTGTTTCTCTTTGTGAAAACATTTGGAATTCAGAAGTAAAGAGCAAAGAAAAGAATCTACTAAATGGAAAAGGAGCAAGCAGAGGAGGAAGCTTTTCAACACCTCTTTGCGGTGCAGCTTTAATGCTGGAACATAACGTGGTTTTCTGTACGCACACATTGCATAAAGTGATCAGTGGAGATAGTTGGCTTTCTTCCATGCATTCTTAAGAAGTGATGAATAAAGAGTATTGCACATAACAAGTGTCAGCTTCCAATTAACTGGGCCCTATTCAGTAGTTGCTGCTTTGATGCGAGAACAAGCACATGCCGATTTCTGATGTGCTGATGATTTGCAGCTTTCAGGTCTTGACAATGAAGCAAAGCAAAAAAACCCCTATGGCAAACTCCAAGCTTGTGTAAGCGGCCTCGCTGACCAGCGGGGGGAGCTAGATGGCGCCAGCGGCACGGCTTTGCTCCCAAATTTGGGCTCAAAAGGTGTGTTTCAGGTAAAGTGAGCTCCTTGTGCTGTGCTCTTGGCTGGCTCTCGGTTGAGTAGTAACCTGGTGGTTGGGTGCTACTTTCTGGTGACCTGTTCTAATTATTACTTGCAAATGTTACAGAATCCCAGACTGGTTTGGGTTGGAAGGGAGCTTAAAGCTCATCCAGCTCCAACCCGTGCCCCGGGTATGGACACCTTCCACTAGAGCAGGTTGCTCCAAGCCCCTGTGTCCAGCCTGGCCTTGAACACTGCCAGGGATGGGGCAGCCACAGCTTCTCTGGGCACCCTGTGCCAGCGCCTCAGCACCCTCACAGGGAAGAGCTTCTGCCTCAGAGCTCATCCCAATCTCCCCTCTGGCAGGTTCAAGCCATTCCCCTTGGCCTGTCTCTGCATCCTTTATCCAAAGCTCCTTTCCTTGTAGCTTCTTTAGGTATTGGAAGACTGTTACAAGGTCTCCCTGGAGCCTTCTCTTCTCCGGGCTCAGTTGTAGAAGCGGTGGTATCCCATTAGTAGTGCAAGCACACGATGTATTTGGAGAGGTGATTACTTACCTCATGGGATGAAGGGATCGTGTACAAACTTGATGGCAAACTTAAGGCAGGGGCTGTGATGTGACGAATGATAAAGTGATGTTTGGGAGTGTAAGGGCCAGTGCTGGTCTGCAGAAAGAGGGCTCAGGGAGAGAAGATACACAGGTAAGGACTGCACATAGATTCATTTCTGTTGTTGTTTCAATCCTCTCACTTTGCTCTGCAGCCTCAACATCCCTCTTACACAGCATTTTCCATTAGGGGAGTGAATGTGCCCAGCACAAGTTAGATTGTGTGTTTTCAGTTCGCAGTGAGGTTGTGGATTGCTAAGCCTTACCTTATGGAACAGAGCTTTGAGATCTGGGATCTCTTCAAAACTGCCTGATTGCTGCTAAAAATACTTCCATGCAAGTTGCACAACGGAGGCTCATGGAAATGGAACTTGGTGGAGAAAAATCCTCATCCTGATTACAGCTTTGGAGTCAGGCATGTAAATATTTATGCAACTTGAATTTGGGGGGCCCCAGCTGGGTTTTCGCCCTGTAGCATTGCAGGTTGTGTAAAAGGCTTGGACCTCCTCCTTCGAATGTGTCCGCGCTCCGCTGTTACGCAGGGACTGTCCATTCGCTTACTTGTTGTAACTGACAGGGTGTAGTAACAGTTTCTGACCGTGTGGTGTCTTCCCACAGTTCAGGCGTTGTGTAACGCGCAGAGATTGTGATTGGGCACAGGACAGTTATACAATGGAGTGAGCCCAACCAGCTTATAAAAATCCTCCTTCGTTATGTCTGCATCCTTTCAGGCTGCAGCTTGCAGCTCGCGTGTTGCACTCAGCACAGGCTGCAAGGAAGGAGGTGGAGGAACTGCCTGAGACAGGCTCTAGAAGTCGGTGCAGGTTTCTGGAGGTAAGAGCTGCTTTGAATTCAGCTGTTAATGGGGATGGTTACCAAGATTTGACTGCTTCAGTGTGGGCATTATAAAGTAAGGAAACTTAAACCTGCCAAACTCAGGTTTGTAATAACTTAAGTTTCACTGTCTTAAAAGATTTGAGGACTTCTCATTTTAAAATGAGAGACTCAAAAGCATTTACCCTCTTTCCTAAAACAAAAGTCCCTAAACTTTGTTAGGAGACAGTTTCCTAAACTTCAGCTTTCTTTATTTTTCAAAATGAGAGAATTATATCTAAGGTTTGTGTAGTAAAAAAGATTTTCAGAATGCTTGACCCCAGAAGTACAGCATCTTGGTTAGTCTTTGAGAGCTTCTTGAATTCCACATCTTTTAGTTCTGTTAAGTTCTGTTAAATGGAAGTGAAATATTTAGTTCAAGCCAAGCCGAATAGATCAACTCAGTGTAAAGTTTTCAAGTGTGTAATCAGCTACTGGGTTTATATTGCGTACTGGACTAGAATCATTCTCTTTCAGCAAGGAGTGAGTATCTGTTTCAAAAGCAGCCGTAGGAATGCCTAAGCCTTTGGAAAGGAGCTTCGTATTCAGAGTTGAAAAAGTTGGCACGTTCCCCTGATTTGCCTAATAAATGGAATTTTTCCTAGATGAGTCTCTAACTTCACCTTTGTTTTAATGTGATTAAGGTCTTGGAAGAAAAAGAAAAAGTAGCTTTCATCAAAGTGCCAAGTAGAAGTACAAAGAAAGCTGAGAAAAGAACCAGTGTGTGCTCAGGTTGCTTTCGGAATGCTGTGAAGCTTAATGAACTGTGTATTAATATCCATAATGATGTGAAGGTAGCTGAATTCTGAGGTTATTAATGCTCCACAGGGAGACCAGGAGGGACTCTGTACTATTATAAAACAGATGAATGTGTGCCATAAACAGTGAGAGAGGTGTACTGTGCTGCAAGGAAGACTATAAAGTCTTCTGTTTGATAAAGAACAGTGATATACTATATCATCTTTATTTACTGTAAGCATCATTGTTACCTAGAGAACACTGCAGGTGTCATTTGATACCAGTCACTTCATGTCAAGCTGTAGAAGTGTTATCTTCTAGATCTTGCTCCTGTGAAATGTTATCTTATGGCTTCTTCTATACAGTTCTTCCTTGGTCCTTCATTAGGACTCTTTAACACAGACCATCGAGCACGCTGCTGGGATCTCATGTGAAGCGTGGTGCATGTGCTGCACAGAATTTGGGTGGAACTGTTGCCTTCTGGAACAAGAAAATGAGAGGAACAAGGTGAAAGATGAGTGAGGAACAGCTTGACCCATGTTTTTGGCCGAACACACCTTCAGGTTGACCTGTACTTACTGGAAATACTCATATTTCAGATATTTTTGCTTAGAATCACAGCCTAAATAAGCTCTTATTTAATAACTTGAGGAGCCAAACACATAGTGTTTGAAAGCTGTGAGATGCTTTGTTAAACGTCTTACTGAGTTGGATTTAAGTCTCTTCTCAACAAGCTCATTCACACAGGAAGTTAATGAGATTTAGCTAATGTGCTTTAAATCAACAGAGGGTTGGAGCTCGGCATAACTTTCCTGGGTCTTTGTACAGACATGCCCTAATAATGTTGGTCAGTTGTTAAGACATTCTATATTGGATGGCAGTCAAAATACCAACTACTTAAAAATTCATTAGTGCCTACAAAGAAAGAAAATGTTTGTGCTTTGAAGACCTACTTTGAAGTGAAGGGAGAAACTAACTTAGGACCGAAACTTCTTAAAGCGCCCGTCAGCCCTGGTGTTTTGGAACCTAAAGGTGAGGTGGTTTGAGCAGGTTTAGCAGTACTTTGTTTCTGCAGTAAGTAAAGGGAGGTGATATCTGTCTGTGTAGTTGTGTTAGGCATTGGAAGCATAATTCTCTAGTTTAAGTGTGGATGTAGTTTGTGTTTGCATGAAGAGGTGGGGGGGAACTTTCTCTGTAGCATTTCAGGATATAGAATCAAAGAATGGTTTGGGTTGGAAAGGACCTTTAGATCATCCAGTTCCAACCCCCTGCATTTCAGTGCCATTTCGTTTCATGGCTGCAAGAGGCACCTGGTAAAGGCAAACCACGAGTATTTTTCAGACCAGAGAGGCTCAGTTTCCAAATAGCCTGAGGAAAAGCTCTACTTACGACTAAAGGGGGAAGGTGTTTTTTACATGTAGCAACAGAAGACCACACCGGTGCTGTGCAGCGTTTTGCACGTCTATAAGATGATGAAAATCCCCTTGGAAGGTTCAGAAGATGCCCTTTGGGCACACCTACATATCTGGGCAGTGTGGAGCAGAGGACCTTGTGGGCACTGTATCCAAGTACCAATCTGGAGATGTAAGAACTCGTGAAGCAATTGAACTTGCGGTTGTGGGTCTGCAGACAGCACTTGCTTGCCTCATGTTAACTACTTGTTGGCTCACTTATGAAGTACTTGGTGAATACTTTGAAATGGGAAGGACCTTTTTGCTTTGTAGGAAAACATCAAGCAACTTTCTGGACAGCTTTGAGTAGTAAAGTTGCTACTGCTTTGATTGCTTGTGATTTGGTGGTTAATATTGTAAATGCCCTTGATAATGTATTATTTGGTTTTTAACAGTTTCTCAGAAACACATTTTTCAGGCTGCTTGTATTTTAGGTATAAGGCAGAAGTTCTTCCCTGTGAGGGTGCTGAGGCGCTGGCACAAGGTGCCCCAAGAAGCTGTGGCTGCCCCATCCCTGGCAGTGTTCAAGGCCAGGTGACACAAGGGCTTGGAGCACCCTCCTCTAGTGGAGGGTGTCCCTGCCTGTGGCAGGGGGTTGGAAATGCATGATCTTAAGGTCTTTTCCAACCCAAACCATTCCATGATTCTATGTTCCTGGTGCTGTAGGAGCAGTATTAGCTGCTTGGCCTAAATGCACTAAACAAAGTAAATGGGGTGCATTTATTTCTGCCTTAATTTCTTCATAGCTGACCTATGCTACAGAAACTGAGCATTTACCTTTAGTCTCAGTCTGGTTCCAGAAAGAGCTCTGCAGTGCTCACTGTGTTGGGTACTGATGAGTGGGTTTTAAAACTGGCTTTATCTTTCGCTCACACTTGGTACATTGTAATGATAAAATACCCTGATGTGCAGAGGTTCTAGGTCCCTTCCCACATCTATGTCACCAGAATACAATCTTGGATGTAGAAGATGCCTTGATTTGTCTTTAAACACATCATGTGTCTAGGTTTGAGATGCCAAACACTTGAAATGGCTACTGGAGGTGGGGGAACTTCAGATGTGCTGCTGCAGTTGAGGTTCTTCACCTCAAGTGTTTTGAGCTTATTTAAGGTGCAGGTGAAGCTGACCTCGGCTGGTGCCAGGTTGGACAGCTTCTGGCTGAGCAGCACCTCTGCTCGAAGGAGAAAGTCGTCGTTGTTCACATGAACCTGACAGCTAATTACAGATAATACATTAGAGATTGTAATTAAGCTGTCACCTTGATTTGGTTCTAATCTCCTCACGGTATGCAACTGAGCTCTCTTGGCTCTTCAGCCACCTGTAAAAGTCAAAAAGGTCCCAGGTTGGATCTGACATGGTTCCTTCCTTGGGCTGGTGCGACATGTGCTGACCAGGTGCCATGCCTCCCTCAGTGCTCCTGGGAGCTTTTCCATCCCTGTGCTCTAAAGAATGTTCTGTTTCATTGCCAGCTGGTTTTACAACCATGCCTGTTGTGCTTCCTTTATGAATATTTCCCTTGCACAGCAGTGTAGGGCCACCATATGTAGGTCACTTCCTGATTTTCCATAGTTGAGGTGGAGAGGAACACAGGTACCTGGTGTAATTCTGTTGGCACTTCTACTATGCTAAGAGATGGGAGGGAATAAACTTACCTTTCAGACTAGCTTGGGTTCTTCTTTGTAGGATTCTCCTTTGTAGGGGGTCTACAAGAAGCCTGGAGAGCAGCTTTGGACAAGGGCCTGCAGGGACAGGCCAAGGGGAATGGCTTGAACCTGCCAGAGGGGAGATAGAGATGAGCTCTGAGGCAGAAGCTCTTCCCTGTGAGGGTGCTGAGGCGCTGGCACAGGATGCCCAGAGAAGCTGTGGCTGCCCCATCCCTGGCAGTGTTCAAGGCCAGGTTGGACACAGGGGCTTGGAGCAGGACACCTCTAGGTCTGCTTATTGTAAATGTGGGTCCATGAGCTATATATGCTCACTCGCTCACTGAACACACTCATTGCTTCCCAGCTCTGGTGCTGCCAGTCTGACAGCACCTGACAAATTGTGGGCTCTTCTAATAGATATTAACCCCCCCCAAACAAACAGAAAGGCCCCAGCAAGGTGTTGCCCCAAGCACATTGTCTGGAGGTCACATTGGTTTTGTTTTCCCCAGTCTTTGCTTTGCCAGGCTCTGAATTAAAATGTTAAAGGCCCTCAACCATAGCATTGTAGAGTTGATGCCATTACAGCAAATCTGACTTTTACTGGGTTTTTAATCTGCCTTTTGTAGTTGTTGCTGGGTGTTCTCAGACTCATAGGAAAAAGTAGGGAACATTTTTGGTGTGGTTCAGCCAAAAACTGTATCAAATGATGCTGCTTTTAAAGAAAACTATGCAGCCAAGGGAGAAGGTGTATATATTACAATTGCCTTTAATGGGGTTCGTGGTCCATTTTTCCTTTACGTGTTAATAAGCTCTTTATGTTTCTCTCTATTTTAGGTCTTGCCCAAGTTAACTCTTGAATCTAGTAAGAGATGAGTTTTCTGAGTATCTTTTAGACTGATTTGCATGCAGTTTGGTACCTTGTGAAAGAGAAGCTTTTTGTACAGCCTGTCTTGGTATGTGGGCAGGTTTATCTGTAGTAAAACCTTTGTTGTGTACTCCAGGGTATGTTTTTACTTGTGGTAGAGGTTCCAGAGTGATGACTTGCAGGCAGAAACTGCATCAAGAAAAATAAAAGCACATTTAATCGGTTTTGCATTGTACATCTCCATCTGTGATGGTTCTTACCTCTTTTTCTTGCAGTGAACTTTGAAATGCATTGGAACTTGTTTAAACAGAATAGGAGCTCCCTTGGTAAAAGAGAAAATGGGGTATTAGTAGTGAGGAAAAGGCAAAGTGTGAGAAGCACCATGTTGTCAAACCAGGCACTGCAGTGGCTTTGTGGCCTGTCCTGATGGTACCACATCTGGAGGGAGATTTGTGTGTGGATAAAGGCACAGAGCTTTCCCTGGCTACGAGGGCTTTCCTCTTGTGAACTTGCACCTGGACTATCCCCTGCTTGTCTCCATACTCATCTTATCTAAACTGTTGTAAACCTGTGTCAGCTTTTGGCCTTCCTGAGTTAATCATGTATGAGCAGCAAAGATAATTTGGTCTAGAAAGAGATGAATGTTAATCAATGTCTTGGTGGAAGTTTCACTTGTAGCCTTTTTGTTTGATCCAGGGTGACTGCTAATGCGTTGCGCTGGGTGCACTTAGCTGATGTTCTATGAGGTTTATCTCTTTTTATATGACTTTATAGCTTTTGATCAGTTGGATTAGTTAGGGAAGGCTATAAAACGTCAGAGTCACCTCACTTAGCTGTGCTCAGTTGGTGTGTAAGAGGTCTGATAAAGAAGAGTGATACCTTGATACCTTTCAGATAACCTGATCTGCTGCTGCCTGAAGATTTCTGGTTCAATTTGATTGCAGAATAAAAGTTTTCTGACAATCTCATTAGTATCTGTTCCATGAATGCAAGAAAAGTTTGAAAAGTTGTTCCCCTTGTTTTCCTTGACCCCCTTCCCCTGACACATGTACGTGTGGTGTTAGTGTGCAGGTACAGGTGTGGACACAAACACACCTTCCCTCTCTCTAGGAAAAGCAGGTTTTACCTGTGAATTTGGAGTTGCTTCTTCATCACCATCTGGGAACCCTCATCCAAACACTGTCACTGTAGCTGTTGTTTCAGCTCTCAAGAATTAATCCAAAGCACAGCTTACGTGTGTCCTCTCCTGCTGTAGTTCTCAAGACCAATTCCCAAGGAAGGATCCCATCATCTTTGAGTAGATAGTAGTCTTACTGTTGTGCAATGCGAAGTGAAATAGGATTATGTGGTCTTTTCTTTTGCATCAGTGGAGATGTTAGTTAATGCTAACTAAGAAGCTTATCGTGCTAGAAACCTTAAACCAGCTCTCCTGGTGGCAGGTTTCCTGCTGGTGTATCTCTCACTGTGGTTTTTTATTGGCATGGCTGCATTTGTTAGGGAGGTGTAATTCTGCCTTTTCCCTTTTCCTTTCCAATGTGAGATGATAAAGCTGCCAGACTAAACCACGCCTGTCTCCATCACTGATTGTCTTGGAGAATAAAACCTGTCTACATTGACAGAAAAAGGCAAATGCTTTTCTTGTCTGTTTTTTCATGTGTGCTTGAACAAAATCCTTCACCCTTTACAGTAAAAGCAAACAAAGCCCCTCCAAAAACCCCACCCCAGACATCCCTCCTGCCCCCAAACCTCAAACTGCTACCTGGCTCTTGCCTCTCTGACCTGCTCCTATCACTCGCAGGCCTGCATAGGCAGCCTGGAGAGGAATGTTCCCGTGAGGATTTCAAATGGAAGCAGACAAACTAATTTAATGTTGCTCTTCATGTCTGGAGCTTGGCACTTTTGATGAGAAGTCTGTGGTTACTGGAGAAATGGGGATGCCTTTTTCTTTCAGGATGGCGCGACGGTGAGCACTCAACCTGCTTCGCTCCTTCAGTCTTAAGTTTAAGTGAGATACAATTAATGATGCTCTCAATATTTAGGAAACAAGTCTTAATGAAGCCCTTATTTGAAGGCAGTACTTTGCATTCCGTTTGGATTCAGTTAGCAGTGCTCAAGGGTATCTCAGTGCCCAAGTGCTGTTTCTTAGGTACGTCTGTTTTCTCTCTTGAAAAGTTAAATTGCTTTGAAAGATTAATCTGTTTTCCACCTCAGGGATACAGAATTTCCTAGCAAATGGGCACCTAACAGCTATTAAGAGGTTCTAAAATACTGGTAATTTTTCACCCAGTCCCCTGGCTGAAGGGTCTTTGTCCAGTTTCATTTTTACTGCAATTCCAGTTGGCATCCAAACTGCTGGCATGTTCCTGAGCAGCATTTTGGAAGGAAAGCTTAAGAAAAAACCCAAACTCCACTTTCTGGGTTTCTGATACCTACGTAACTGTGTTTTTTGAGTGTCTCTTAGAGGCATTGCCACCTCTAGCAATTATAGAATCACAGAATGGTTTGGGGTTGGAAAGGACCTGAAGATCATGGAGTTCTGCCATGGGCAGAGACACCTTCCACTGGAGCAGGTTGCTCCAAGCCCCTGTGTCCAACCTGGCCTTGAACACTGCCAGGGATGGGGCAGCCCCAGCTTCTCTGGGCCCCCTGTGCCAGCGCCTCACCACCCTCACAGGGAAGAGTTTCTGCCTCAGAGCTCATCTCAGTCTCCCCTCTGGCAGGTTCAAGCCATTCCCCTTGGCCTGTCCCTACAATCCCTGATGAAGAGTTTAAAATATCATTTAGTTTAAAATATCATTAACTCATTTGTGGAGCAGCACCAGTGTGTGATGGGTTTTGCTGCTTGAATGTGATCCTGGCATTGCAGAGTTTCACTTGATACGAGTTAGAAAAGGCCATTTTTGGGGCTCTGTCCTGCACTTTCCTCTCCACCTGAACTTGTTTCACCCACAGCCGTTCGCACCGCGCTTTCTGCTTTGAAGCTCAGGAACCACAGGCTGCAAACTGGGTTTTCTGCACTTTTCTATGCTGTCCTGTGGGAAATTTAGGTTCAAATCCCTTAATTCATGCTCCGTAGTCTTGGAAATAGCAACAGTGTGGGTGAGCATGGGATGGCAGGTCCAAGTTAAGGGGGAGACGTGGGAACTATGCTATAGTGGCCCACTTGGGGAAAAGAAAAGAACCAGTAAACTATATGATCTTTTCTGTTCCTGTGCCAAAATAGTAGTGCTACTAATTACATAGTACTAAATACAAGGTTTTATGCTGAAGCAGTTGCTTCAACATCATCAGGCAGATGACTTTGAACATCCCTCATGCAACTGAGCTAAGTTCAGGTGAGGGTGTTCAGCAGAAAGGGCTGTTTCTGTCTGAAATACTCGCTGCACTCAGCTGTGCTTCACTGTCCCTTTAGTCTAAGCTTCGTGGAAGCTTTTTACTTCAAAAGGAGTTGTTTTAAAAGGAAGGGTTTAGTTTCACAGAGGTGAACTTTTGAGTAAGTCTACACATTTACACTCTTTGACAGCACAAGTAATGTTTACAGTGGATGTTCAATACCAAACTGTTCTGTTGCTGCATAGCTGGGGTACAGGAGTACTTTGTTCCCAAAACTGCTGTGGAAATGACTATGAAATTAAAACAAGATCAAGGTTTCACTGTAATTGAAGACCACAAGAGAAGACTGAGAGAATAATCGGCACATTCCCATCCTGAAAGAACTTTAAAATATCATCAGCTTTATCTTTAAATGCTGATCTGTTAATTATCAAATCAAAAAGGAATGATAAGAGTTGGTGAGTCATGAGCATGAAAGGGAGCCAGGGCTGCAGGCCGTGAGCCTTGGTACATATATCTTGGGTAATGAAGGAAAAATGAATTTCTCTCTTCAATTCTAGGTGCCATCAATGCTAATGATACTTAAAAAAGCAACCCCAATGCCCCAGCTGGATTACTGAGCACTTCGGAGATACCTGGAGGTGCTGCTGTGGAGATAAGGAATTGTCCTTAGTACTTGGCCTCTCATCCCAGAAGCATCCCCTTGGGGACTGTATGCAAGTCCTTGACATTCTGGAAACAATGGGGATTGGTAAGAATACCACTTCAAAATCAGTGGAGGCAGGAGGCTCAACAGAAGGCAAATATGAGGATGAAACTAAACATCCCACCTTTTTCACCCTGCCTGTAAGTAATAATGCTTTGTTCTAATTGTGTTGTGCAAAGTGTTTATTTCCACAAGTAGTTGCTGAAACCTCCTTTGCCCCTTGTTGCTGCTTATATGTAAACATGGCCAATTATGGTGTCTATGGTTATTTCATGTGTGTGCTGCAAAGCAGTGCTGGTCACAGGACGTGCAACACCCCAGGCAGCTCCTGATGAGAACAGTTAGAATTGTGGCATGGTTTGCTTTGGAAGGGGCTTTAAGGCTCCTCCAGCTCCAACCCCTGCCCCAGGCAGGGACACCTTCCAGTAGGGCAGGTTGCTCCAAGCCCCTGTGTCCAACCTGGCCTTGAACATCCCTTGTCCCAAGCCCCTCTCCAGGTTTCCTGTAGTCCCTTTAGGCACTGGAGCTGCTCTAAGGTCTCCCCTTAAGGAGCCTTCTCTTCTTCAGGCTGAACCAGCTCACTCCAGCAGCTCCACGTCCCTCTCGTGCTGTTGCCCCAGGGCTGGATCAGGACTACAGGGGGGATCTCCCCAGAACACAGCAGAGGGGCATGATCCCCTCCCTGAGCTGCTGCTCATGCTCTGGGGGTGCACCCAGCACATGGGGGGGTTCTGGGCTCAAGCACACACTGAAGCTGGGTCATGGGGAGCTTCTCCTCACGCAACACCTCCAAATACTTCTCAGGTTTCTCCATCCAGTCTCCCCCAGCCTGTGTTTGTGCTGGGGATTGCCCTGGCTCAGGGGTAGGACCTTGCACTTGGTCTTGTTGAACTTCATAAGGTTTCCATGGTCCCACCTCTTCAGCCTGTCCAGGTCCTTCTAGATCTCATCCCTTCCCTCCAGTGTGTCACCCAAACCACACAGCTCAGTGCCATTGGCAGACTTGCTGAGGGTGCTTGATCCCATGTCCATGTCACTTACAAAGATATTAAATAGTTTCAGTCCCAACACCAGCCCCTGAGGAACACCACTTATCACTGATCTTCACTTTGACCTCGAGCCATTGACTGCAGCTCTTTGAGTGTGACCATCCAGCCAATTCCTTATCTACCAAGTGGTCCATCCATCAAAGCCATGTCTCTCCAGTTTAGAGACAAGGATATTGTGCAGGCCAGTGTCGTCAAATGCCTTGCACAAGTCCAGGTAGATGGCATCTGTTGCTCTTCCCTCATCCACCAATGCTGTAGCCCTGTCCTACTGTTCCCTGTCCTACTGCAGAATGCACCAGCCCCTGGTTATGTCCTGATTTGTTTGACTAAGAGGAGCAGGCAACAAGGAAACATTTGTTGTCTTTTACTTACACAGATTTCCTGTTCTATCATTCTGTTGTACACATCTGCCTCTTAAGAACTCTTCCCATCAGTCTCCTGATGGTTTCTTCCCACCCTCAGTGGACACTGTCCTGGAGGAGCTCTATGTCATGGCTTTCCATAACAGCATGTCTAGGAATATAAAAGATTTCTTGCCATGCTTGTAATGTTTTGTGACAAAATGTCCAAGATATCAAGTACCAGGGGGGAAACCAGAGTGACCTGAGGTGGGATCCCAGACAAAATCTTCATTTGAAGACCTTGTGTTTCTTTTTGTGTGGTGGTTTTATTTTTAAGGTGGTGATAAATGGTGGAGCAACATCCAGTGGTGACCAGGATACAGAAGACACGGAGCTGATGGCCATCTATACTACAGAAAATGGCATAGCAGAAAAGGTACGTAGTGCTTTCCTCCTAGGTGACAACTCATTCTTGCTTCCTCAGTTCTCTTATTTGTCCACACTGGTTTTAGTGGGCTGAGAGATCTTCTTTCTCCCATCAGACATGCTGACAGGTCAGGCTTTGGGGGAGTTGTGTCCTTGTGACTCTTCTGGTCACACGTTTGGTTGCAGAACACAGGGAATGACTCAGCAGATGTTAGAAGCACTTTGACCTGGCACCAAAATTTGTAATGGGCAGTTTTTTGATTTCTTCATTTCCCTTGGCCTTTTGCATCGTTGCCATGGTAAGGTCCTTCTGTGCTGTTCTTCAGGCCTTAAGTACTTCTGCATTAGTCAAGTAAACTGGTGCTGTTGAGCACCTTCAAACAGCAGGAGCTTTCCCATTCTCTTTCCTCCAAGCTCCAATCTCAGAAACTTAATTTTTTCTAGTCCTTTTTCCAAGCAGGGGGCTGCTTATTGTTACTGAGTGACAGCTTAATGAATGCGTTTCAGGTCGTTCATAAAACGCCTTGAACGTTTTTCCTTAGGATATCGATGATTGTATCTTAGATCATTCACAATCAACAACCCAGCTGAGGCCTCAAAGGGACCTGGGAGGGTTTAGTGTGGAGAAGAGAAGGCTCAGGGGGGACCTTATCGCTCTCTGCAACTGCCTGACAGGAGGATGGAGCCAGGAGGGGGCTGGTCTCTGCTCCCAAGGAACAAGGGATGGGACAAGAGGAACCGGCCTCAAGCTGCCCCAGGGCAGGTTTAGCTGGAGCTGAGGAACAATTCCTTGCCCAGAGGGTGCTCAGGCATTGGAACAGGCTGCCCAGGTCAGGGCTGGAGTCACCGTCCCTGCAAGTGTTCACAGCCCGTGTAGCCGAGGCCTCAGTGCCAGGGGTTAGTGGTGGCCTTGGCAGTGCTGGGAATGGTTGGACTTGATGAGCTTAAAGCTCTTTTCCAACCAAGTTGATTCTATGATTCAATGCGGTTGTGATTTTTCCAGGCTTTTTCTCAATTCCATCATTCCTCAAGCCTGTTCAGTAACATTCTTGCAAGTAGAGATGGTGTGAATCTGAGCTGCTCTTTAGAATAAGAGGATTACAGTAAATCTGAGCAGCACCTTTTTCTATCTACTTGGCTTTGTGGTTAAGCCTTATCTCCAAAAGGCCTCAACTTGACCAAATTATATTTCCAAAGAATGTTAGGAATGCCATAATGTGCCTTCATGCACTGCTAGGGATAGTCTGCCTGTACGTCTCAAGTACTCCCTGCTACCACCTTGATCATGCTGATAGATTCATGGGCACATTTTGGCAACTGCTGCCCTGCAATGTCTGTGGTGGCTGATCCTTGGAGCACGCTCAGACTAGTGTGGAGAGAAGCGATCTGATAAAAGCCTTGAGCAAAAGGTGCTGGGATGAAGTTGTGCAACCAAGATAAGCGATCTGTAGACGTTAAAGCACGTCTTCATGGCCTGTTTTTACCGTATTTCTCTCCCTTCCACTTGATCCATGTGATCAGAACTGTAAATGACTGTTGATAATTCACCTTAAAGAGACCACGAGCTTTTAATCAACCCAATCTGCTTGAGTTAAAGCTTTGCTGTGGTTTACAGTGAATGGGCAGTGAAAGGAGGGGCTGCAGCAATTAAAGCCTCATGTATTCAGATAGTATTTCTGGTAATCTGGGCAAACCTCCTGCTTTTCACTTCAAATAAGTGTGTATATGAAGCATCTTCGTGGCTTTCCAGTCCTCTTGAGAGATTGTTCACCAAAAAAGGCAAATAAAAGACATTCATTAAAAAGCCTTTAACAAAGAGGACTGAAATGTATTTAATTGCTGGAGGATGCCCAGTGCTTACATTGACTCATAATATTTGCGAGCTGAAACAATAAACTATTAGGCTAGATGAGAAATAACTGTACTGTTGTATCCCTGTAAAATAGACAATACTGTGTTCCTTGATGCTTAATACAACTAATTTGAACATGTTGTCAGCTCTTTAGATAAGGTATATCTCTAAAGGCCTTGTTCCCCCCACGGTTTTGCTCCACCTTTATCTCTGTGTCATTTCTCCCACCCTTGTTTGTACTCTGTGCTTTTTACTCATTTTTGTGTTGTTCCACCTTTAGCCAGTTAAAAACAATTAGTCTCTGATTGGTATCTCCTTCACGAAGGTGCAGTTTGTTCCCAGCAGTTCTGTATGGCATAATTGGCAAGTACCAGCAGTACATTAAACCAGCAGGCACATGCTTGAGATATGAGAGGGCCAGTGACTACCCGGTGACTTACCCACAGCAGTCAGAGCCAGACCTTACCTGAGCTGTCCAATCTCTCACTCTTCAGTTTTGGTCTCTTTTATGTTAATTCCCTTTTAGCCATTATCTGCATTCAAGGCCAGGTTGGATGGGGCTTGGAGCAACCTCCTCTAGTGGAAGGTGGCCCTGCGTGTGGCATCCAGTTGGAATCGGATGAGCTTTAAGGACCCTTCCAACCCAAACCAGTCTATGATGTCAATGTAATTATGCGTAGACCTAAGGCAAGGCACAAGGACGGGTAAAAGACTCACAGCCAGTGTCACTATGGACAAACATCAGGATATTTATCATCACTAGAGGCACCTGTGATACTTTCTGTTGTAATAAAGCAGTTTTGTTAACCCAGCCCTCACAGCAGCTCCGGGGCCTCCTCTGGCCTCGCTCCAGCAGCTCCACATCCCTCTTGTGCTGTTCCCCAGAGCTGGATCAGGGCTGCAGGGGGGGCTCCCCAGAGCACAGCAGAGGGGCAGGATCCCCTCCCTGAGCTGCTGCTCACGCTCTGGGGGTGCACCCAGCACACGGGGGGGTTCTGGGCTCAAGCACACACTGAAGCCGGGTCATGGGGAGCTTCTCCTCACCCAGCACCTCCAAATCCTTCTCGTCAGGCTGCTTCCATCCAGCCTCTGACCAGCCTGGCTTTGTGCTTGGGACACATGAGGATATAAAGTTGTTTTCCCAAGTTCCAGTTAGAGGTAAGATGCAGGCAGGTTTTACTGCTGCTCAGTGCTCGCCCTCCAGTGTGAGGTGAAGCTCTACTACTCAACTTCTTAATTCTTTTCCTTTGTGTTTTTAGAGAGTCAGGTCAGGAGGGTGTCATTCCTTCATTGACTGGGTGAGGACAGACATCAGTGCTGCAAGTTGGCCAGATGAGTTGTGCAGTGAACCATTTCCTTATTCCTCTATTTAGGACTTGTACCTTATTTAAACTCACCCTGGTGAGCACATTGCTCCGTGCTTGGTGTTGGTTGAAAGAGCTTTCTGATACCAGCATTGCTGTATTTTGCTGTATTCCACTGTAATACCCTTGACCTTTCCCTAGTGATGTGGTCACTTACACTCCCTGAATTGGAATGAACCCAGTGGCATTTGTTTTACTAACAGAAACCCGGGGTAAGAGGGAAATACCCTGGCTCAGTTTGGCTTCCCTGACTTTGTAGATGATAAACCAAAGGGAGATTATCCAAGCACAATCTGTGGATGTGTTGTGATTTTTGAAGGAGGAAGGACCTTCTGAGGCAAAGTCACGAGTCTGGCAAAGTTCCCTGTCTTTGTGTAAGGCTGCTTCACAGGAGGTTTTTATGTTCTAGTGGGGATGAGGTCAAAACAGTAGTTATATAAGGTATTTTGGGGTTAGTTAAGCTGAAATGATAAAATCTGATGCTTCCTCCTGCTTTTGGTGGTGGTGTTGGAGCTTTGGAGCATTGTGGTTTTGTTCTCAGGAACTTCCAAACCAGAGAGTTGGAACGAAACGATTCCACTTAGTTGTGAAGGAGAAACGACTGAGCTCAATCTGGGTTTAATGGAGAAGCTGCAGGGATTCTGCTGTGTGTATATGTGTGGTCAGTTGTCTCTTAGCTCCCTGCAAACAAGGGCACATGCTAGGCTGGAATGTGGTCTCTTAAATTCCTGTAGGTTTGGAGGAAGTCCTCTTGACTAATAAGAATTGGCCATGGAGGTATTTAGTTATAATGAGCAGTGTTTTCTTCACTGCTTCAATGTGGGGTGGAAGCAAAAATAATAAATCCTGTGGCTCAAAAAGGTTAACCAAGGCTGGAATTGAGTAAGAATTAAGTGGGGAAGTAATTACTGTAATGAGGAACTGTCTTGCCTCTGGTTTTGGTCTCTTATGCAAGGATAGCCATTCTGCTCTGAAAGTTGCTGTTGTTGACTCTTATGCTTAGTTCTGATCCTTCCTTTTTGACTTTAATAAACAGTTCTGTCATGACAGTCCCATTTTTGGGGCACCTTTTAGCTGCCAGACTGGATCTGTCATAAATGAGTGTTAGTGTAAATCAGCAGCTTGGAGAAGTGAATGTGTTTGGTAGAAGTTCAGTAGCTACAGTTGAAGATGAGATGAAATCATAGGTAAAAGGCTTGAAAAACATCACGTATCATCATTGCTTGGGATGATTATACCAGGCTTAGAGTATCTGGGAATTGCCTGACAGTTCCCATTCAGTTTATTCATATGTAACACTAATCTACTTCTTTACCCTCCCTGTCAAACAGAGCTCTTTGGCAGAGACACTGGACAGCAGCGGCAGTTTAGATGCCCAGAGAACTGACATGATTTACACCATCGAAGACGTCCCTCCCTGGTATCTCTGCATATTTTTGGGATTACAGGTATGTTCTACAACAGCTGTAATTTTCCCTCTGTCACTTTCAGAGCTCGTTCAGTATTTTCTGTGTAGTTCATTGCATTTGTGTATGTGATCATTCTTCCCACATTCTCACTTGTCTGAAGTGTTAAGATAGTGAGTGATCACCTTCAGCAGAAACTAAGGTTACTGTGTTGATACTGTTCTATATTGCTGCTTCCTGCTTATGCATTTGTGAGATTCACTTAAATATTTCATCTTCTAAGCTGCTGTTAGTAAATAAGGGAGCAAATGCAAGGTGGTGAGCTTCAGAAAGTGGCATTTGGTACCTCTGGAACTAAAGATGGAGAGAGAGAATGGCTTAGTCCTGAGATCTTGACTATTAAAGCTGCTGCTGTAGTCGAATTCTGCAAGCTTTGGTAGCATCACCCTGGACCTGTAGGTTCACTCTTAGACAGGGCAGGCAAATTCTGCACTCCTTGGAGTGGGAGCATAGCATTCCGGCGAGGAGTAGGGCTGTGGTGGTGAGCTGGACCCTACTACCAGCTCAGCCACACACTTGTTTGAAGCAGAACAGCTCTTTCATCTCCTTTCTTTCTTGAATAGGAACAATATCTGTCCCAGAGGAATGCTGAGAATTTGTTAGTATCTGTAAAGTATGTTGAGATCTCCAAACAAATACATTCCAAAACATCCTTTTTATTTCTGCCATTCCTCAAGGACAGGCAGTTCTGTAGGGATTATATTTTTACCTGTGTTGAATGTGGTAACTCTTGGGTTTTGTTTGCTTAATGTTATTTGAATTGAAGAAGTACTAATGACTACTTAGTTTCTGGTGCTTGGGAGCTTATTTGCATCCTAGTTTGTGTGTGCTCTTAAGTTCATTTGTAAGCTGATGTTTTTTTCACATGGCTGAAAGTGAATGGAGTTATTTATCTGCTTTTCTGAGTCAGCAGCTGTTTTCAGGACAGTTACCTAGATACCTCCTCCTCAAGAGCAGTAGCCATGTAGCTATTCAAACAACCTCGTTCATCCTACAGCAGTAGCCTTGTTAGCAACAGGCTAGTGGTAGCTCAGCATGGAAGGAAAATATTTGAAGAAATGCTTTAGGAGCAGGAAGTGAGAGCTTTGGTGGGTCACTCAAGAGCAGAAATAGCCAATGCAAAAGAACAGATGGTCCTAAGTGTATTTACTTCTTAATACTCTGTAGCCAAGGCCCTCAGTGCCATGGGTTAGTGGTGGCCTTGGTGGTGCTGGAATAATGGTTGGACTTGATGAGCTTAAAGGTCTTTTTCAACCTGATTGATTCTAGGATTTGCTGCAGTATTAACAAACCCTTCTTCTCTTCACAGCATTACTTGACATGCTTCAGTGGAACTATAGCAGTGCCCTTTCTGCTAGCTGATGCCATGTGTGTTGGATTTGACCAGTGGGCTACCAGCCAGTTAATTGGGACCATTTTCTTCTGCGTGGGCATCACTACATTGCTACAAACAACTTTTGGGTGCAGGTGAGGCTCAGGACTTGTGTCTAGGTGTTGAGATGGTGGTAAGACTAGATACCTGCTGGGAATTCCAGGATGCAATCCAGGATCCAAGAGGGAGGTAATCTATTTTCAATCATGAAACCCAAGATAACAGGTCAAATACAGGGCAGTTAAGGCAAGTTTTTGGAAAGCTGCTCCCAAAAAAAGGTGGATCTGAAATCAGAGAAGGCATTCGAAGGGTAAGAAAATAGAGCAAGGGGAGGAAAGGATTAGAGGAGGGAAATTGATGAGGACAGAGAAAGTAGAAGTGTTTCTGGGGGAAAGGAAAAACTCATTTACCCTCGTAAAGAGAAACTAAGTTTGATATTTGTACTGCTTTCTTGAATGATACTGTAATCTTGCCAATATCTAGATTGTTGTGATTAGTGCTACAGCAATTTGTGTGCTTGCTTCTGTAAAGGGCTTGTCAAATGAAAAAGGTAATGAAAACTGATGAGGGGAGCTTTTAGTCTCTGAACTGAGTGTCTGTTACCTTCCAACACAAACAACTCGTTTGTATTTGCTAGTTGCTCTGACATGCAGGTAATGATCCTTCAATTGGGAACACGCACACATGGAAGCGTAGCCTTCCAGGGATGCCTGTGCCTCTCCTTGTGTCTGCTCTCCTTAGGAAGATGCAAGAGACCAATTCAGGTGTTAGCAGATACTTGTAAGAAGCTGGTGTGGGAAGGAGCAGGATGTTTGATTAACATGAAGATAAATGTTTCTTCAAAAACTCCTTTTCTACAATGAACACTGAGAGGTGTTTGACATATTTACTTAAACTGTTGTTGACACTGCCCTCGAGAACCGAGAATAGCTAAAACCTTGGAGTTATTTCTGCATCTTCTTGAATAAAACAAGGGTGATAACTAAAACCAGAAGAAAAGGGCATGTTTTAAGGGTATGCCCTCATATAGTTGCTTGAATGATTCATGGGTCATTTAGTTCAACAACGTGAGCTGAAATCTTGAGTTCCAATAGAAAATGGACCCGGGCCTGTAGGGACAGGACAAGGGGAATGGCTTGAACCTGCCAGAGGGGAGATAGGGATGAGCTCTGAGGCAGAAGCTCTTCCCTGTGAGGGTGCTGAGGCGCTGGCACAGGGTGCCCAGAGAAGCTGTGGCTGCCCCATCCCTGGCAGTGTTCAAGGCCAGGTTGGACACAGGGGCTTGGAGCAACCTGCTCTAGTGGAAGGTGTCCCTGCCTGTGGCAGGGGTTGGAGCTGGATGAGCTTTAAGGTCCCTTCCAACATAAACCACTCAGGGATTCTATGACAACACCCCCCTTCCCCTGCTATTTTTAAAGATTTAGCTAAGAAACAGAATCCTTGGGTGGAAAAGCCTCCATAGGCTGCAGACAGCCAAGCCCATGGTAGATCATTTCAAATTGTAGATCAGCTTTTCCACCTAAGATTTTTCCATGTGTTTTAGGTTTTCCAATTCAATCTTCAGTTGCTCTTTTAGTTCACTTTACTTAGCTTTTCTGTCCTTTTTTCCTTTGAAAAACCCCTTCCCTTTATTATTTTTTTTTTATTTCTTATGCGAGTTATAAAATCACTGCTGTTTTGTATGAGAAGTTTATTCTGATGACAAAACAGCAGCATGAAAATAGTTGAAAGAGAAGATTTTCCCTCCCCAGTATCTTTTTAGTCAAGACTACCTGCAGTTAACCATATTTTCTGCCTGCTTGGCTCTCTGTGCTCATAGGGCAATTTGCCTTAGTTATAACAGTAAATGTTCAAGTACCTCATCTGAAAGGAGGCAGAAGAGCACAGTCGTGCCCTTTGGTGGTTTGAACCTCTCTTTTAATGGAGTGATGTATTCTTTTTCCCCATCTCTTTGTGCTGTAGGTAGGGAATCAAGGGCTTGTTGACCTGGGCAGGAATTGGAAGATAAGGACTTTAATTGTTCAGCTCTGAGCATCTCCTCCCTGGATTTACTGAAGGTTAAACTCTTGCAGTTTAAAAGTGCAGAGCTGTGGGTGGAGATGAACTCAAAGGTGCTTTTTTTGCCTGGACTTCTACCAGTTTTCTTCTTCTGCCTCAAATTTAGCAGAAAAAGCTTAGTTTTTATGCTTCCTGAGACTTATTTCTTCACAGAACTGAAGTTTGTCACATTTTGGTTGTTTTACCCCTCCTCTAACTAATCTTGGACTCTATTACTTACTACAGAGTAATCTGGGGCTCTTTGCAGAAACCAGTGTGTTCCCATCAGTTTGAAATCCTCTGTTCCTTCTCTATAATCCCACCTCTGCAGTCCGTGATGTGGTGGTTTTGTTGCCTTGGGGGTTTTATTCAGTCACTTCCACTTCAGCTACTGAAGAGGCAGTTGGGTTTGGGTCTTAAAATAAGTGAACGTGTATTTAAGGAGTAAATTTCCATGGTTTTATAACTCTTTCACATGTGATTCTGGTTTTATGTAAGGGCAGGAATGGGATCTAGCAGCGATGTTGTCTAAATGAGGTTTTAAAGTATTTATTGGCAAGTCTGTCAACTGCAAAGTACTTCAGCAAATAAAACCACTATGGTTTCAAAAGGTCAAATTCCATCATTTAAAGGTCCTTAAAGATGGATTTAGCTCAGTGCGAGGTGGAGTTGGTTTGGTACCCATACTAATTTTAGGAATTCAAGCTATTTATTAGATGATGTAAGAAGCCAAAAGATCTGGCAAGGATTCAGAGTCATTACTATGACTGAGACAATCACATACGGCTTTAATATACCTCAAATACATCCTGAATATACCTAAACGTTTCAGGTTTGTTGCTGTGCCCAGCATGACATTGTCCTGAGCATTCCTACATCTGTGTGAGATGTTCAGATAATGAAGACATTTCCAGATGGCTTTAACTGCATTAAAAGCTCTGTCTTCACAAGGGCTGGTGCCAAAACTGAGCAGCTTCACAATTTATAGACATGAAATTAAAGTGATATCCCAGTCATAAGCTTGGTGGTCCTTTACCCAGCTAGCAATGAATGCCTGGCTTAGCAATGGGAAGTGGGATTCCTAAGTCATGTTCCAAGCTGCAGCTGCCTCTTCAGAAAGAGCTTCATCTTGCTTGCCTCATTTTAGTAATAAGTTTAAAGAAGGTTGGAGGGGACCTTAAAGCTCCTCCAGCTCCAGCCCCCTGCCACAGGCAGGGACACCTTCCACTAGAGCAGGTTGCTCCAAGCCCCTGTGTCCAGCCTGGCCTTGAACACTGCCAGGGATGGGGCAGCCACAGCTTCTCTGTGCCAAGAGTCCCACCACCCTCATACAAAGGTTCATTCAGTGAGTAGCTAAGGCAGAGCTGCCAAGATCTTATGATTCAATATGTGTGCAGGGTATTTCATGTGTTACAAACCTCACAATCTGGACCCAGGTCTCAGTACAAGTGACTTCATCACTGGAGAATGTGTTTGCAATGTATATTTACAAAATCATTGGCGGGGGGGGGAACAGAGGACTGTGTAGGTGGTCAGAGGAGTAACAGCTTGTTGCAGGTGTTGCATATTTTGCCATGGGCACCAGCTTGCTGGCTTTGCTCAATGAACCTTGAAAAATAAGGTGAATCATTCACTTGTAGCTACCAACCGGTTCCTCACTAAAGAGAAAGCTTTATTTTCCTCTTTAATTTTATGAAGTTTGACTTTCTAATGCAGTTTTCAACAATTGTGGTAGGTGGGACAGCTTTTCACAGTGCTCAAACTCCTTTCCAGTGGTAGCTCGACTGTTGTAACTTCGTGCCAGTGAACTTTACAACTACTGTTAGTAACGTGCATCTGGTTTCATCTTCTTTGTGTTAAGCTTGTATAGGATATTTTTTTTTCCCTTTTCTGATCTTTATCTTAATCTGCTACAGTTAATTCTTTCTCCTTTACTAGCGTTTGCACTGGCGTTGAGGCACTTCATTGGGGCTGTAAACCAGCCATAAACACGGAGCAGTAACTGGAGTCTCAGGAGCAATTAAGTGTTTCATGTGTTAAGAGTTTGAGATCTGCTACTAAAGAGAATCTTATTACAACCCATTAATGACGACAGTATTTATAGAGTAGTTCAAAGTGCATCTTCTCTGGAGTTAAGTCACAGCAGGATGTTTGTGATGTTATGCAAGCTATGGCTGATTCAGTGAATACGTAGTTGGTGCTGGTAGATGCTCTTTAGATCTTAAACCTTTTGGGAAGTGTAAACACCAATGCTAAGAATGTCCTCTTGAAATTCTTGCAGCATTTGTGTTTATTGTTGGTAGCCACCTGGAACATCTAATCAGCTCTTATCATCCTAATACTTATTTACACGTCCACTTACACGTACACTTAAAGATGAATGTGTAAGTGACTGTACTCCAAGTCATGCAGAGGGAAGGTACTGAGTATGCAGACTGCATGCTGTCCTATTAAAGAGCTTTTCTGATGTGGCAGGGTGGTAAAAGCTGCATGTTCAGCACTGGGGCTAGTACGTACATCAGGCTATGCATCTGTATCCTTGTGCTGCTGAGTCAAACCCAGTCAGGGTCTGGCACCTACGTGCTGGTAATAAGCTGTTATAAGAGTTGTATTAACTTCATGCGTGTAGCATCTTCTGTCAGGTCTTGGGTTTGTGAAGTCCTAGTATCTCATTTCTATGGTTGTTCTTTTTAATAAGAAACTCATATATCACATTTTTAATAACCCCCAAGAAAGGATGGTTTTGAGGATGAGTAACCCCCCAGTTGCAATTGATATCCTGACATAGGACGGTAACACCAAGAAATGTCAGTGTCTCTTCTTTCCCTTTCCACCAGGTTACCCTTGTTTCAAGCGAGTGCTTTTGCATTCTTAGCACCTGCTAGAGCAATACTCTCCCTGGAGAAGTGGAAGTGTAATAACACAGGTAATTGTCGTTTATGCTTGTTCAGGTTTAAGTGACAAATGACCCAGATCACATATAGTGGGACTGCCAAACCTTCTGATACAGAGACTGGAAGTAATGAGCCTGGAAAGTGAAAAATTCTCTCCTTTAACAATGTTAAAACTTTATGCTGTGGAGTAAGATTCCTACAAATGCCCTTGGGTGGATGGGGGGAGGGTAGTACAAAAGTGCTGACAAGAGAAAATCTAGCAATAGTATGAAACAGTTCTTTTGTTAACAATGTAGAGAAAGAAAGAAGGATTCTGTAAATGTTCCTTTATGGCATTAGGAAATAGTGAGTCCAGTCAAGTGCTTTAAAATTGAGTAGTAGGAAGTTTCAGTATTGCCTTGAGACCACTATTTGAACCTGTTTAACCCATTTAACCTTTAGGTTTTGTAGGGCAAGATTTGACAATATTTGGGTGTTCATTTTAACTTTTCCTCTGCTAACGTCATCACCCTGAAAGGTTTTCAGTGTATTTAGAGTGCAGATGTGCAGTAGAACTGATTGGGAAGGGGCTTTTGCTTTAACTTGGGTCAGAAAACTGAAGTGGAAATAGCTCTGCCACTTTAATGGGGAATGGTTATTCAGTAGTAAGGCTGTGGGCAGTGTGAGACAGGAGTATAGAGAAGGCTGCTTGCTTCTAACTAAAGTTCTTCCTAGGGGTCCTTTAGGTGCTCTAATCATTTATATTTATGTTATTTACATGTTTATACATCTCTTAATTCACTTTTGTCCATCTAATTAGGTTTCCTGCTATTTTTTCCTACTGAAAACTTAGCTTTGGCCATTCACAGTTTCTCACTTGGGAGTCAGACTTAGCTACTGGGAAGTAGCCTGGGGGTTTCAGTGCCTGAGAGGTAAAGGCAAAGTGTGGTGTGCTTTAGCAAGTGTGTTGGAGATTTCTGTGCACCAAAATGTGCCAGCATCCTAATACAAACCTTGGTGGAAGAAAATGCTGCCTGATAACCTTTGATGGCAAAGCAATTTGTTCCACTACTTCAGCTTTTCAAAAAGAGCCTTTGCTGCATCTTGCTCTTGAACCTTTTAACCTTCAAAAGGTGTCAGATGAGGTTGTTACCACGGGTCAGTTCATCAGTCAGTGAGTGACCTGAACTGGAGAACAACAGACATTGGAGTACTTGATTCGTAGTGTGCAGTTGAGTAATTCTCCGTTCATCTGTTTAGTGGAATGGGAAAGGAATCTTTAATTGCCATTTCTTTGTGAAAAGTTAGGATTTTTTTTCCACTTTGGTACAGTGGATAAAATTAGTGGTTAGCTCTTGGGGATTGTAAGCACATTGCTACTTGATTTGTGGCATTGCAGAACTTTTATCGTGTGTAAATCAAGGCTCGTTTGTCAGGCACAGCTTAAGGAGAGATTTATTTTGTATTACGTGATGGCAGAGTGGCCAAGGAATAAATCCCTGTGTTTTCTTTTCTTCTTTTTGTAAGATATAACAGTTACAAATGGAACAACAGAACTGCTTCACACTGAGCACATCTGGTATCCCAGAATACGAGAGGTAATGTAGGAGTAGCCTTTAGCTGTTGATCTGTCCAATTCCAGTTAAGTTCTCACCTAACCATCTGCGTGTTCTCATCTTTAAGTCGGTGATTTCTTCTTTCACTGTGATTTTCATTTGAATATATCCCTTTACCCATTTCCTGAAAGCCTTCATCTTTTCAACTTGTTCATTGCTGGACAGCAAATACAAGGAGCTAGTTACCACATTCCAAAAGATGCTCAGACAAATGCACAAGGGAGATGAATTCTCTTCTTGTAACACTTTGCAGTTTGTGCTCACTGGCAGCGGTTCAGCTGCTACCAGACCACTTGCCTGCTGTCACTGCTCAGTAGGCTGTCCCATGGAAGGTAAATATGCAGCTAGCAAATCTGGTTCATCCCTAAGTGTCTTAAGTTGGAGACTATTCTGATAAGATGCTGCTTCTCCCAAGAGACTTGCTGAAATAGGTCCAACTCCTTCTCCACTCGCAGCACTGCAGTCTGAACTTCGTCATGCTCTGCAGAGCCCAGGATGAGGCTTGTGCCCAGGCATCACACTAGAGTGGTAGATAGAGTAGTCCAAATTAAGGCGTGTGTCATGGAATTTATCTCCCATCCCGTTGCTTTGGGCTGCAAACCTTTTTCTTAATTAAAAACAACCCCTCTCTCTTCCCCATGTTCAAACCATAGCTACATCCTGCCAAGAGCCCTGCAGCCAAGAGGGCTGACAGTCTCCTGAGACCACAACGCTGCTCTATCCCAGCTTCTAAGGAGCACTTGTGAACAATGCAGCATACACTCTGCCCCTAGGAGCTAGGAGCATCACCTCCGTGGCGCCAGCAACCCTTGCCGGTTCGATCTGAGAGCTTAAAGGTTAGCCTGGAACCCAGGTCTCCTGTCTGACAGTGTGATGTGCTATCCACACAACTACCAGACTGGCCCACTAGTCTGTTGTGTAATAGTTCTGTGGAGAAAACCATAAGTGTTATGCTAAAGCAATAAGTCACTTAAACATAATGAGCTGTTTTATGACGAAAAGAATTGGCTGAGTTCTTCTGTGTCACTGAATTCTTTTAACTGCAGTTTGTAATCCAGAGCAGAAAAAAAGAGATGCTTGGAGGGTTTGCTTGTAAGATGTGACTGAACTGTCTCTTTCCCATTCTTGTGTGTTCAGATCCAAGGTGCTATTATCATGTCCTCCTTGATAGAAGTGGTGATCGGTTTGCTCGGCCTTCCCGGTGCGCTGTTGCGATACATTGGGCCTCTGACCATCACACCCACCGTGGCTCTCATCGGCCTCTCTGGTTTCCAAGCTGCTGGAGAAAGAGCAGGCAAACACTGGGGTATCGCTATGTTGTAAGTACTCCTGGGGGTTCTTGGCTTAGGCCAGGGGGTCCCAGTTGGTAAGTTGTCATGCAGGAATTGTGGAGTGCCAGGGAACAGCTCAGCTGCCCAACGTAGTGTTGCAGCGATCCCAGCATGGAGAAATACTGCGTGGAGGAATCCATGTGGGTCTGAATAGAGTCAGCTGGCAAATAGGGAATAAGGACAGCAGCAACTTGAGGAGGCAGGAAGGGAAAGTAGCTGAAAGTGAGGTGTGAGACAGGGAGTTTTATAAAGCAATAGTTCTGGGAGCCCTTGGCTGGGTCTGATCCAGTGCTAGAGAAAAGACCATTCAGCGAAACACCAGAGACATTAGTGAACAATTTGTATTTCTATTTTTATGCTGCTATTGTGAATGTTTCTTGTTCAGAAGCAGCCAGCAAATACCATCAGTAGTAATGGCCCATTTGTCCTTATTCTGGTTTGCTTATCTATAGCCAAGAGGAGTGTGCATGATGACAGAGCATGTGTGTTTCTATGATTGCCATCAGTCCACGAGGCCTAAAAAGACAGATTTCTCTTTAGTAGACAAAAGGGCTTTCAGAGTGAATTTAGGGCATGATGCACGTGCTTCTGTAGGTATAGGTGTCAGGGAGATTAAAGAATTAACATTAGTGGTATGAAAGGGAATAGATGAGAAGAATGAGATGAAGAGAAGACAAAAGCTTCCCGTGAGGTGCTATTT
Source organism: Nestor notabilis (assembly GCF_000696875.1). NCBI lineage: Eukaryota > Metazoa > Chordata > Aves > Psittaciformes > Psittacidae > Nestor > Nestor notabilis. Next base: position 40,147 of record NW_009922601.1, read on the forward strand.
GAGCCAAACAAGGAGGGAAACCACATTCTAGGGAGAAGGAAGTGGGCTGAAGCAGTTGCTATACTCAATGTATAGTGACCAACTTTGTGCTGGCTCTGGAAGCAGAAGGAATGACTTGATGAGATCAGGTTCTGGTCTGACTGATCGGTATGCACAGTGCTTTGAACATGTGAAATATGCTGTAAGTGCAGCCTATGATTGAAAGGGCTGTTTAATTCTCTTTTCTCTTGGATGTTAGCATCATGAATATTTTTGTAACTCTATTCTGTTAAGCAGCTGACCCAAAGGAACATTTTCTTTTCCTGTCAAACAAATTCACTGCAAGTTGGGCCTAATGTTAAATCAATCAACCAGACCTTTGGTGAATGAGACATGGAAATGTGTAATTAAAGTTGACATTTTTCAGATGGAAAAAAATACATCACTTTAGGAACAGGATTGAAATTTACCCAGTCAATAAGTGATTCTGGCTTTGGTCACACACAAATGTACACTAGATGGTTCAAAATAACTCCATAGCCATCTAGAGCCACTCAAAAGTAACTTGATTTCTACAAGATGTGGCACTTGAAATTGTCTTGACTGTTCTGCTGAGATGAAAATGCTGTGTTGCTGTCTAGTGTAGCAGAATAATCCCTGTGGCAGAGCTGCTCTCCTCTATTAGCTGCAGATGCTATTTGACATGACTCTCAGTTTCCCAAACAGTTTTCTGGCCTTGCTTGTTCTTGCAGGTGCCAAGCTGAAATAGTTTCATCCCTAAACCACATCACATTGTGATGTGTGAAGAGGGAAGTTCTTCCTGAATCGGGCTTTGCCTGGATCTCTGCTTAACAAAACTGTTTGCTTGGGGATTTAGGATTTGATAATGTTTCACAGAACCTTCCTGGTGTGTAGCCAGAATAACAGGATTGAAAAGATTTCAATTTATTGTTTAAATTACTATGTTTTCCAGCTCTGCTTGAGCAACCTGGTCCAGTGGAAGGTGTCCCTGCCTGTGGTAGGGGATTGGAACTGCTTTAAGGTCCCTTCAACCCAAACCATTCTCTGATTCCATGATAAAATAATATCATATTCTTACACTCCTTACACCTGTGTACTAAATCAATCAAAATACAACCCAGCAGTCCTCAGGGCTGCTGTCAGGGAGTGGAGCCCATCTTTCCATTATGGACTTTGGGAGAGATGCCAGAATGTTCCCTGAACGCAAGGAAAAGGTGCCTTTATCACTTGACTTGAGTTAGGGATATAAATGCCACCCTTCTTCTGCTGAGCTCTTTGTTCCTGGAGCTTGAGGGAGAATAAAGCTGGGTTTGTTTCTTACAGTCTGAAACTGATCTCGGACAGAAAAGGGAGGTTTAACATCCCCCTCCTTCTTTTTTTGTGTAAGTCAGCTGATAAAAACATAATCTCAGATTTCAGAGCAGCTTTGCTGCTTCAGACAGTTTGACTCTTTGTGTGGCCTTTTTATAGCAGAACTGGTTTTTGGCTGTTTCAGAATTGAGCAAACTGCCCTGGGCTTGTAGTTTTCATTGCAGTGGATACTTATTTTAGCTGTTGAGTTGAATTAATTGTTAACACATAGAGGAGGTTAGTTTGATGGGGGGTGGGGTGGGGTGTGTGGAATGCATAATGCTTGAGGCTTCTAAAAGCTGTGATAAATTGGCTTACTGAACTGCAGTTGAATGGAATCTTGGGGTTTGGGGCTCTGTTCTGCTTAATTTACAGCTGTTCAGTGAAAGATGTGTATACAAAATAAGAAATGGGGATTATTAAGAATTGAAGAGAATTGCCCTTGACAGGAGGTTTTCCAAGTGCTTTGGAGTTTTATGCAACTGTTGGAAGTGTAGAAATTATTGCATACTGGCCTCTAGTTTTCCACTTTCTTCCCTATTGGAGCAGGACCCTTTGGGCTTCATATGAGGAGCAAACCTGGACAGTTTGAGTCAAAAGAAGCCAGCAGCACAGCATAGTTTTTTGCTCTGAAGATCTTTACTTGCTTCATTTCCCTGCTCCCATTTCCCTGTTTGCTGCTGGCTAGTTTTGCAGCACTTTAGAACACAAATTACATTGGTTTGGCTTGCGTGGAAGAATAATCTATTTAAAATACATTGTCTTAGGATGCTTTGTGCTGAATTTCAGGTGTCTGAAGAGCCTGAACAGGTTTGTGCTGAGAAGGATTTTGAATGTGTCAGTGCTAATGATGTGTCTCTCTTGTCTCACCCTCCTCCTCCTTTTTTCTCAGGACTATTTTCCTCGTGTTGTTGTTTTCTCAATATGCCAGAAATGTCAAGTTCCCTTTACCCATTTACAAATCCAAGAAAGGATGGACAGCATACAGGCTGCAGCTCTTCAAGATGTTCCCTGTAAGTAGTTGGACTTGTTCTTCAGATGGCAAAAGAAACTAATTTGTGTTGGGGTGGGGTTTTGATTTTCCTTTTAGTAATACAGTAGATCATAAAGGGGAGATAAAAGCTTAAATGGACTTAGGAGAAAGTTAACAGGATGGTTCATGTATATCTGTATGTTTAATATATTTATTTATATAAATGTCTCATTAACATCGATGCCCCAGCCCTGGCAGTGTTCAAGGCCAGGTTGGACACAGGGGCTTGGAGCAACCTGCTCTAGTGGAAGGTGTCCCTGCCCGTGGCAGGGGGTTGGAACTGGATGAGCATTAAGATCCCAACCCAAAATACTTTGTGATTCTGTGGTTTGCCACAGGAAATAGTCTCTTGATGGAGCCTTGCAGATCCCGTCTGGTGTCTGACCCTGGTGAAGAGTCATTGGAGTGATGAAGAACATGGAGGGGAGGGAAGGGGGTAGAGAAGAAAGTATGTTTATGCATGCAGTGAAAGCCTAAACCGAGCCCTCCAAAAAGGGATGGTGAGATCATTATCTTCTAGTTTTATGAAAGCAATACATGGTTCCCCCATGTGAAAGGCTTCTTTTTATTTCTCTGGTAAAATTGAGCCTAATTCACTGGTTTGTTTAAGTGCCCATTTGGAGACTTTCCCATTTGTTAGGGAAGAGAGGAGGCTTGCTCTAATTCTAAAGCTTTTGTAACAGCACCTTTGTTAGGGACCAGGGGGAACCACCTCATGGATCTCTTACAGGATTTACTGCTTGTTCAGACTTAACTATCACTTAAGAGCATGTGTGTAATAGATATTCTCTGCAGGAGCTGTTTGCTGTTGATGAATATTGCCAATGATAGTAAACAGCCTTTTTTTTCCTTCTCTTTCACAGATTATTTTAGCTATTTTGGTGTCGTGGTTGCTTTGCTTCATCTTCACTGTGACAGACGTCTTTCCCCCTGACAGCTCCAAGTACGGCTTCTATGCTCGCACAGACGCACGACGGGGAGTGCTGTTGGTAGCTCCGTGGTTCAAGGTTCCTTATCCTTGTAAGTATGTCTGGGATTCGGAGCTGGCTTGCTAATAATATGCCCGTGGGAATCATTACTGTTGTTTTCAGAAGCGTTGCTCTTTTCCTCTCAGTTCCATGTTCTGATGCACTTCAACGTGCACTAATCTGAAGGCATCGTTGGTGGGGATACGATGTTCTTTTTTATGTTTTCCTCTTTAATCTGATAATTTAAGGTCTTGCCCAAGAAAAGCTGAGTTTCTGAATGTGTAGAAGGCACTTGCAGGGTTTATCTAGGTCACTCTTGACTTCTAATAACACAGAGTGACTGTACATGCAACAAGGAGGGTGGTGACTCTCCCCCTCTACACCACTCTGGGGAGACCCCCCCTGCAGCCCTGATCCAGCTCTGGGGCAGCAGCACAAGAGGGACATGGAGCTGTTGGAGCAAGTCCAGAGGAGGTCATGGAGCTGCTGTGAGGGCTGGAGCAGCTCTGCTCTGGAGCCAGACTGAGAGAGCTGGGCTGGGGCAGCTGGAGAAGAGAAGGCTCCTGAAGGGGACACCTCAGAGCAGCTCCAGTGCCTAAAGGGGCTCCAGGAAACCTGGAGAGGGGCTTTGGACAAGGGCCTGTAGGGACAGGCCAAGGGGAATGGCTTGAACCTGCCAGAGGGGAGATGAGATGAGATCTCAGGCA
>NW_009922601.1:44271-45641 GCF_000696875.1 Nestor notabilis
ATGTGAGGTTGGACACAGGGGCTTGGAGCAACCTGCTCTAGTGGAAGGTGTCCCTGCCCGTGGCAGGGGTTGGAGCTGGATGAGCTTCAAGGTCCCTTCCAAACCAAACCAGTCTGGGGTTCTGTGATTTTCAGGGCATGGTTGATTTATCTGTGCTTGTCAATACTGTGGTCAGCTGCTGTTAAGTTAAATGATAATAAGGACAGGTTATTACAACTTCTGTAGAGCTACTGAGGTCATTGATTCTCACCATCTAAAGAATCATTAGTGTGTAGAGTTTTTTCCAGCTGAGTGCACTTCCCTGCCCCAAACACACCCATCCTTGAATTAGCACAGCCATTACCAACTGCATAAAAGCCTCCTGACTTGCAGAAGCAGCCCTGGACTTGGGCCAGTGGCAAGTCAGAGAATGCCAGTCAATGCTTTTATCAAAGGACAAGAAAGTACTTACAAGAGAACACAAAATGCTTTTCACACCACCTTGGCTGTTTATCTTCTTTTGCTTGGCCACCTCTAAGCTTAAAGCTGTTAAAGGCTGTTTGTTATGGCATGAGGTAGAGTTGCACAACTGCTTCACCCTTGTGCTGCTCCTAAAGCAATGGGGTAATAATAGAGTAATATTCTACCAGAACAGAAGAATAGAAATAGTTAGGAATCCCGTTAGGTTGTAATGAGGCAGCTTCCTTGTGGCTTTCCATATGCTTTGATTCTGATTAGTTCTTAAAAGCAACCACTTCTAAAGCAGTACTTGCAAGCTGTATAATAGAAGCTTTTGGGAAAGAAGAGAAGGAAAACTTCTCCACCCTGATTAGACCTTTCTTATTTGTGAAGCCCTGTTCATTCACATTCCTGTGACTTCAGGTTCCTTTTGTTTGCAAGAGGCTCATCTATTTCAAAGAGATAAAAGCATCAAGGCAATTGCTGTGGAAAACCTGCCAAGCTGTTCTGCAGGCTTAAATTAATCTTATTTTCTACAAAAGTTGGGACTTGGAAGGTGTTTGTGCAGTGATCATAGTTGGTTGTTGGCCATTCTCTTTGGTAGACTAAGCTTGTAACCATAGACTGAGGTTTTTAGAGCAATAATAATTAAGTGGCATTTGCCTCACTGATCAGAACTGTTTTCTCACAAGTAGTAGTTCAAATTCCTTCCTTCTGAACAAGGAATTGTTTTGGTGGGGTTTGGGGTTTTTTGGGTTTTTTCCAAGCATGATCAAAGCAGTTGCTTGGATGGTTTTTTCCTTTGCTTTTTTCATCTATTTGAACTTGCCAAACTGTGTTACTGTGAGGGGAGTTTGTTGTTTCCATTAAAGATGATTAATGGAATCATGGCCAGGAGGAGCAGGGCAGTGATTGTCCCCCTGTGCTGGGCA
>NW_009922602.1:0-339 GCF_000696875.1 Nestor notabilis
AGCCCACATATATATTTTCTATGGTAGAATAGTTTTAACCCTTTCAAGAACTCCGGGTTGCCCCCTTGGCGGCCGGTTTTGTGGGGAGTGGTTGTTTGGGTGCCCCTCACCCCCGCTGCAGGGAGCCGGAGGCAACAAGCGGGGCCAGGGGGAACCGGGCCCGGGAAGCCGCCCGCCCTGGGGCCGTTCCCCACCACCGAGGTGTTTGTTTAGCTTCAGCTCAGTCATCAAGAGTTTCTTGAAAGCCTAATAAATCTGTTACTTGCCTCTAAATCTAATTACCCGGAGTACTAATTAGGTGCAAATGGCCGGTGGAAATTACTGCAGACGTGGTCTGAT
>NW_009922602.1:422-987 GCF_000696875.1 Nestor notabilis
GCTCTGAAATGCAGCAACGTCGGGGGGAAGGGGAAAAGGGGGGCGGTTTTAATGTTGCCCAAACCTGGGATAATTAAAGTCCTTGCAAGAGACTAGGGGAGAGATAGGTTTCTTGAATTGTTTCTTTGTTTCTCACCCTTGGGCTTTGTTATCTGCATTATTTATTTAGCCGAGGGGTTCTTTGTTGTGTCTGCCAATGGCCCCAATCAAGTTTTGCTTGAGACAATTAGCCGGTGCCCGGCCGGGAATCCTATGCAAATGCCCCGGGCTGCCGTACAATGCGGGCAGTTGAAGGCATGGGGGGTTTTGTTCGAGTAATAATTACTGGCTGAGGTGTGCCCCCCTCCCTCTTCTCCTCGCCCTGTTTTTGGGGGCAGAGATGCGTTTATGTAGTCAGTCTCTCCCAGCTCCCAAATCTGGCTGGGGTCCGGCTTTACAGCTGGAGGATTGTCGGGGGAAGGCAGCGGGGATAACAGCTGGGGGGCAGCGAGCTGGCCTGACACCCCCCCCGCCCTTTCCCTTCCTCCCCCTCTCTCGTCTCCGCAGGACCCGGCGGCCCCCCCGG
>NW_009922603.1:0-4225 GCF_000696875.1 Nestor notabilis
AGGGCTGCGCTCAGCCCAGGCCTGCGGGCAGTGACCGCCCTTCTCGGGTCTTCCTGACGCCGGTATAGCTCTGGGGTTTGTGCCGGGGAGAATGGGAGCTCCCGGCCTGACCTCTTTTTGTGATGGTGTTTGTATCCTGCTGTTACCCTCCTGAAGTGAGCTTCCGGCTTTGCGGAGTTTTGCGTTGGTTTGCTTGTGGGTTGGTTGTTACTGTTCTTCCTATCAGTTTTCCTGCGGCTTCTGTTAACTTCATCATCTCTGAATTGCTTCAAGTAGTTTTGTATTTATTGTCATGAAACGTTTTCTAAAAGGCTTGTCTATTCACTTGGGTGGCATAGAACATACAGTGCACACCTGTCCGGGCGTGTATTTTTTTTACCTAATTACATAGCTCTAAAGTAAAAGAGAACAACGTTTTGAAACTGGATCACCCAAATAATAATGACGCACAAAAAAAACAAACACGTCAGTTTTCTGTTATGGTGTACAAATGTGCAAGTAAAAACTTATTTTTACCATACAGAAATACGGCAAACTGCAAGCTACAAAGAAAAACATCTGAACATGACACTTTGTTGTATATACTTTATTAGGGTAATTAACGGCACAGATCTGGGGACCACAAGTCAGTTTGGCTTGTGCTGCAGAGGCTCGTAGTATCTCCTCCTGATATGTATGCGATAATAAAATAATTTTCATCATTTAAACATTTGGGGGTGGGGTTTTGTCTATGTACTCAGAGACATTACACACAAGGCTTTCATGTTGCTGGATTGTATTATTGCAGGGAAGCATGGGGTTAGGACTGTTATATTTCACCTCAAGACACCTTTCAAATTTCCAAAGGCTGTATCTTCCCCCTGCCATTTTTTAATCTCTCTCGGGTTTCCTCTCTTTTTTTCCCTCTCCTCTCTTTTTTTCCTCTCCTGTCTTTTTTTCCTCTCCTCTCTTTTTTTCCTCTCCCCGTGCTCTCTCCTCTCCCTTTCTCCCCCCCTTTTTTTTTCGTCTCTCCTTTTTTCTCTCTGTTTTTTTCATTCACGCCTTCTTGGCTGTGCTGCTGAGCCTTTTGCTGTGCTGAAAATTATCTGTTCAGGGCTTATTATTTATTTGTTTGTCTCCTTGGCAGTATTTGGTCTGAGAAGAAAAGTACATTGCATCTCATGACAGCTTAGTTTCTTTATTAGCCCCCTGTGGGGAACTTCGCTGGAGGCATTTCAGAAGTCTTAATAAATAATGCAAACTAGTTCTTTGTTATGTTATGGAGACATTCCAAGACTTAAGACGATAATGATTTTTCTTTGCAAAATCTCTGCTTGTTAGACCTTATCAGATCGTGGCAATCCAGATTTTCTGGTGCTCTGTTTTTAATTACTGATACAACAGACTTGCCAGGAAGGCTAAGTAGAAGTACTGCTCCCTTTCAGTTCTCTAGAATGCTCTCAGTGTTCGGTGAGACATTCTGATTTTTTTTCTTAGCCGTTCTCTGTGGCATATTTGAACTTTGGAGATTCTAGCTGAATATTTCACTCAGTTTAAATTATTCGGGTTTTCAACATTATTTGCTGCCTTTTTTTTTTTTTCCTGAAAATTACAGAAGGTTGAGTCACAAATTTGTGCATCATTAAGAAGGTTGAGATACTTATAGCTTCTTCAGATATTTATCCTATATAATGTCTCTTTTTAATCTCAAAGTATTTGGTGATTTTAGAAATCCATTTAAGTATCTTTAAAGGTTTCCTGCATCTTGTACATCTAGGAAATTCCTTTTCATTGTTCTACCTTACAGAAATTTTCCTTTGAGTACCATTTTGGCCCTTCTTGGTTTTCCCTTTTAATTGCTGTTTTCATTCTGGTATCTCTTTATAGATTTAACTAGGATTAAATTCCTGCATTTGTGTATGTTTCTATCTGACCCAATAGTTTTGCAAACTTTTTAATTCAACTTGGGTTGATTTATTCCCCCCCCCCCCCCCCCTCTTCCTTTATTTTCTTTACCTTCCTTCCCCCCCCCTTGATTGTCCTTGTGCCCTCTTTCCTTGATTGCTTGCATATCTTTCAGGTTCTTTTGTTTGGGTTTTTTCTGAGTAACCTGCAGGACACTTTAATTTTGTTCATCAAAAATATTCTGAATTCAAGTTGTCAGAAGAAGAAATAGATTAGGTCATTTACTGGAAGACAGAGCAGAAATAACTATATTTAAGAACTTTGCAGGTATATGGAAGAAAGCATGGCTTCGTAGATGTGAAATTCTCTTACTGTTTCTTTAATACAGTTGTCAGAAAATAAAAACTGCCATTGCAGAAAATGAAAGCAATTTTGAATATTTAGGTCTTTGTGATTCAATTTTAAAACCATGATTAGGATCTTCAGATTTTACTATAGCAACAGAGTTAGCTAGGTTTACTGAATGATAGGGTGCTATCTAGAAATACAGGGGAGTTAACTGAAAGTTTTGGATTTAGAAGGATTGCTCTGTTACCTGCTACTTCAGGTCAAATACATATGGTTCAGTAACTGTTAATTATTGTAGGTCCTTATGATAACTGTTCTGTTTTCTTGTCAATTAGGCTGAAAGTTTACCGAAAATCCCTGGTGACTCAGTTTGTCCTGTAAATGCCAAGGCAGAAATCTTGGAAGAATGTGAGAGTATTTGGAAGCAGATGGAACAGGTATGCAAATCACAGCTGATAGACTAGATTGGTTGTAAACCTTCCTCAGCATTTTTTGCTCATCTCCCCACCCTTCACTGCATGTTTACCTCATCCCTGCAAAGAAACAAAACCAGTAAAGAAGGGGGCGAGGAGGAGGTGGGTGGACAGGAAGAAGAAAAGATCTTCAGAAAGGCCAAAGGTAGATGTGCTGGCAGGGATGAAGAATGCCTTGCAGTGTGAAACTTTGCTTAGAGTATGCTGATAATTTGATTTAGTTAAATTGAGAGTATACATTAAAACTAGGAAAAATTAAACAATTTACTACTTCTGGTACTACCAGCACACTGAGACTTGGGATCCTTCTCTCTTTAGCTTCATGCAAGATAGGATTGAACAGCTGGTCACAAGTATTTTGGATCTTAAGGGAGAGAGAGAATGGGATGATAAAGAGGCTTTGAAGGATTATGTTGTTAGTGTATGCTAATGAAAACTCACACTTGCATCCTCGAGAATAAGATTTATCTCTTTTGATATATGGTTCAATATCTAATAAAAACATAGTAAGGCTAGTTATTTTTATTTGCAAGAATCCCAGGAAGGATAACTTTAAACAGATCTGAGGGAATGCTGTGTATCCTATAAGACTTGCTGATTCTGATGAAGACTCAAGTTCTAAATTTGTATTTTGAGTCTTAATTACTTCACACAATTTTATGTGGTTTTTATATGCTATTTGTGCAAATTCTGAGTTGTAGACTCAAAGCAATAAAAGTATCCAAAACTGAAGTAAAAATACTTACAAACTTAAAATAGAACAAACTATAGACAATCCACAGTGCAGGGGTTTTTTTACAGATTTTGTGAAAATATAATTTTACAGAATTAGATCCAAAGACTAATGCAATTTTTTTAAAATCTGTTTTAACATGTAAACTTGTCTTAATATTAAACAAGTGGCAGGGAATCCTGTGTCTAGATTTCTGAAGTACTGTAATAAATTATCAACTTAAGTTTTGTTTGACGCCAGAGGATGTGAACTTTGTTCGAAATTTTCAGATTAGAAGGGAAGTTAGACTGTTTATTACTTTGAATTCAGTTGAAAATCTTTGCTATCTTGTTTCCCATTCTCAGCATCCCCAAAACAATACAGGAAGTGCTAATACATGGTATTTTAGCAAGCTGAGAAAACCAGTTTTTTTGTTACTTTGTGTTTGTTGCATCCTGGATGCATGCATGTTTAGCAAAAAGTTTAAATAACGAATAGCCATTAAATTAGCTCCTAGGTTATATGGCTTACACACACACACACATATATATATATATATATACAGACATATATATTACCTAGGTTATATGGTTTACTATGTAATGTTCCAACGATCGTGTCAACATTAGCAGTTTTTATTGGAGAAATCCTATATATTGTGGTTTGGTTCTAAAACATTAACAGCAAGGTTTCTAAAGTACTGCTCAGTAGTTTTACTGCCTGGTGGAATAAATCCTGCCCTCTCATGGGACAGGTTAGTTTGCTGACAGCTGTAAAACAAGAAGGAGGTTACAGGTGTCTCCTGCTG
>NW_009922603.1:4256-11318 GCF_000696875.1 Nestor notabilis
GCCTTGGATATCTGTGGTGGTCTGAATTTTGAGACTTGATATACATCCCGTTGTAGCCGTGGGAGCTGATGTAGTACACTTCTGAAAATCATACTTGAAGTGTATAGTATATTGTCCTAAATGAGTTAAAACTAAAAATGTGTACCATAATATAATTGCTTTGTTTAGAGAGTCAGGATAGTAGCAGGAGGTGTGTCAGTTTCTTGGTAGCTTCCCTATCCAGCCTTGTCCTTGACTCTGTTTTCCTAGTTTCTCAGGTTCTTCTTCTGTTCAGTGTCTTTCCCCGTATCAACTTTTCCCTCATAACTTGCCTTTTTCCTCAAATGATACATCTTCTGTTAGCTGCTAAAAAATAAATTTTAAGTTAATTGAAATTCTACTCTTTTACCGTGGTATGATTTCAAAATATTTCTTCCTTTGCTGTTCTGGGTCAGGCTCTGAGGGATGTGTTAGGAACCAAGTCAAAACTCTTTTATTCCAATATTAAACAAATCTTGTTGTAATTTTTAAGCATCGTGTCCCTTTCTTACAAAAGGGAACAGTAAGTAAACATTGTTTGTTTTGTTATTTGTTTTTTTTTCCCCTACCAAGTGTCAGAGCAAGCTAAAGCTTCTAGAAACAGAAACACTGCCAGAATCAAATGCCAAGGTAAGTCAGTATTTTTTTTTGTATATGCTCCACAAAATACTTAGTTTTCTGTAAAGATTTGCTGTGTTTCCAAAAGAAGGAAATTAGAGTATCTTCACTTACTCTCTAAAGATGACAACTTTACTGTTACTAACTTTGAAATTCTATTCTAAAGTATGTGCCTGGCAAATACTGAAAAGGTGCATTTATGTATAGCAAAAAGGTTGTATGCAGTCTGGACTATGCTAGTATGTTAGTCGTGATAAATGACTAATGTAGGCAGCAAAGTAGAGGGCTATGTAACTTCAATATCCATTTGGACTATTTCCTAATCATTGCATGCTTAATTTGTGAAACTCTGTATGCATCCCTTTAGTTTTACTCTGGAACTTTGTATCTGCAAACTGTAGTTGTCCTCCACTTGTGGATGTCATTAGGAAAGTGATGTGCTTGAATTGGAAACAAACTGTGTGATGCTGAGTGCATGAACATGAGCTCCTGTAGCCCACAATTTTTGGGGAGTGTGCAAAAAGGCAATGCTGGCTCACAGTTTAGTTATTTTTAAATTCTAAATAGGAACCTTTAAAACAGAGTTTATACAAGGACTCCAAATTTGGAAAGTATGAAATAAGCAAGTCTTATAAATCTCCATCTTATGTGATTTCAGTGAGAGAATTCAGAGGGCTAATTCAATGCACTTGACTGAATAATTAACAAAAAGAACTGTTCAGCTGTATCTGTTGAATACATTCAGATCTATAATTACTATGTAATTACTAACATTAATCTCTTGTTTGTAATAAACTATGTTCTGAACTATTTAATCAGAATAAATAAATGAAGATTTGTATTTAAATACATAAAATACAATTATTTTTTTTCTTCTTCTAGGACCCCGGTAAAATCCTATCTGTAGAAATAAATTTTGTGTAATTTTAATTGGGTATAGCATGAGGTTTTTATGTTTCTTTGCAACTTTATTGAAGCACATCATACTATTGTAATTAATACTTAAACTTCTGAGAGAGGCTTTTCTTGAAAACTTTCTCTTGATAGGCTTTTTCTTAAGACAATGATTAAATGGAGTTGCCAAAATAAAGATCAAATTAAAATTAAATGTCATGATAGAAAATAGGGAGGAGAGGAAAAGGTCATGTTATATCCTTCATCAGCAACTTTCATCGAATCTTACTGCAGTCCTTGCCAACATAGGCACTTTTATTGACCCAGGAAGCTCCAGAGCTGTTAGTCTGACTTCAGTACCTGGAAAAATTATGGAGAAGGTCACTGGGTGCTACTGGTCACAGTGGGTGCTAATTAAAGAAGAATGCAATCATCAGGCACAGTCAGCATGGGTTCACAGAGGGAAAAGTCCTGTTTAACTAATGTGATATCCTTCCAGGATAAGCTCATCCATCTGGTGGGCAAAAGGAAGGTTGTGGGTGTAGTTTTTCTGGATTTTAGTAAGGCTTTTGATAATGTTCTTCACAGCATCTTTCTGGGCAATTGTCTAACTGTGGGATGAATAGGTACAGTGTGCACTTGACAAAGAACCAGCTGAAGGGCAGGGCTGAGATGGTTGTAGTGAATGGGGATATACCTGATTGGCAACCAGCACCACCAGTGTTCCTCAGGGTTCAATTTTCTGTTCAACATTTTTATCAGCAATCTGAATGCCAGAGTTTAATGCACCATTAGCAAGTTTGCTAATGGTACCAAACAAGGAGATGCTGTTGACTCTTTTCAAGGGCAAGAGGCCTTGCAGGGAGATCTAGATAGACTGCAGCATTGGGCAGTCATCAATGGCATGACATTTAATGAACAAATGTCAGATTTTGCACATCAGACAGGGTAACGCCAGGCATAGGTGTAAATTGGGAGGGTAGTGGCTGGAGGGCAGCTCCAGGGATCTGGGGGTGTTTGTTGATGTCCTCTGTTGTATAAACTTAATAATTTAATTTCTACACTGTTCTATCTCATTTTACTCCAGTGCAACTCAACACACTTCAAAAGGTGCTTCTTTTCTTCTTATACAGTTTTCCTTGTCTATCATGCAAATGAAAGCTTTGAGAGCAGAATATAATCAGTGGCAAAAAAGAAGTCCTGAAAGTAAGTAATAGCTTCCATGTAAGGTATACTCATATAAACTTCTGAAAAGTCTATTTCATCTAGGCATCTTAAACTGTGTATATATTGAATGTGTGCTGATTGTATTTTCATACTGTAACTACGTAAAATTAAATTCTTCCCATAGTAGCATGTATGTTTTATTTCTATACTTGTTTTGCACTTCAGGTCTAGGTGAACTTAGAATTCACTTTGAATTCTACTATAACTTAATCTTATGTTTCTGAGCAAATAAGTACATGATTCATATCATCATTCATCAGTCAGTTAAATGGAAAAGTGACTGTCAGACCTTTTAACAAAATAACTAAAGTTCATTATGTTGTTAACCCTTCTGCAGGTTTCTCCTTTCTGTGATTTTCTTTCATTTGTATTTTTGTTTTAGGCTGTAACTGCTTTGGCAAATAATTGTGTTCATTCTGTCTTTTAAGAAGTGGACACATTTTTTATTTTTGCAAGTATTGCTAATAAACTAATGGTAATTTGCCCATACATATTTTTAACCATAACACATTTTATTTTTTTTTTTTTTTTTTAAATACTTCAGAAAATATGTCTTATTATGATGTACTAGCTGAAACTTTGAAGTAAGCCTTTATTGGCAAGGCCATTACATAGTAACAAAATGTCTTATTTTGGATTTAACACAGGTAAGAGATTTCGAGTCAAGAAAAGATGGTAAAAGACATTTCAGTTTAACACAGGAATCCAGATCACTTGTTGATCCTGAGAAGCAAAAATCACTGAGACAAGTAGTAGCTCTTAAATTTGTTAGGTATTATCAGTCAAAAGGTATAAATTCCTCAGTTCTTCAAAATATTTTTTGTGCATAAGCATCAGTGCTGACTGATTTCATTCTGTTGCAAGGCTGATGTGGCCAGACACTGAAAACAAAACCACTCAGAATCTGAGTGTGCGTAAAGTAGTCTGTTGTTCCAGATGTCCCATTTGGACACTCCGGAAACATTTCACACTAGACTATCGTTAGGATTCTGGTAGCTCCCAGTCTTGCATCTCTTGTCAAGCACTTGTTAGCATCTTTCAACTCAACTTATTAGTAAAACTTACTAGTTAAATTTTAAGTGGATACATTGACTCATTTGACTATTTTTTATGACAGAAGAGGCTTGGGTTTTCTAGTGTTTAGAAAATGACAGGAATGTGTTTTAGACAGCAAATGGTGGTTTCTAGTCTTTGTCATTTGTCCAAATTAGAATGCATTTTCATGTGACCATTAAAGTAATTTCTCCAGCTTTTTTTGAAGTTCAATAGACCAAACGTATGACATTGAATTTGGGAAATACTGGTTCTTGGCTGCTGCTCATGAATAAGCTGCTGGCTTAAAGCAAATTAATTGGAAGCACTTACAGTTTTTTATCTGGGTAGAATACCTGGAGATGTTAGGGTTTCTTATTAAAATATGTAATAAATTTGAATTTTAAGCTATTTGCTTAAAAATATTCTTGGGGCTTGACCTGTTTTTATTGGCTTGCTCACTTGCTTTGTTCAGTCATTCTTACTTGTTCCCAGGTGATAAGATTTATTATTAGAAATCTTAATTTTGTGCTAGAGAAATGATCTATGCACAATATAATGCAAATAATATTTTGCAGCCAAAGCTTTGCCGTTTTGGCTACCTTTCTGAGGGAAGAAAAAAGAAGTTGCTGCTGAGAATTCAAATAGGGTTACAATCTTTGTGTGAAAATGAGGACTCTTTATATTTACATCTTCTCTGTCCATCTTCTTTCTACTGTTTGTTTTGAAGGAAGAATTACTTATTTAGATTCAGTGTCTTCAACTAGGAATAGCAGAAATACTAATTTCATACAACTTACTAATACAGTGTGAATGGCAGGTTGTCTTGTTACTTTGGTTTCTGCTTTTAGTAATGGCCAGTTCATTTCTTCTAAATGAGGGCCTGTCAGCATTTAAATTGTAAACCTTATTTTCAGAGGTTGTAACTTGGCAGTGCTGCATTTCTTTGGGCACAATATTGGCACACAGACTTGAATCCACAATGCAAATTTTTTGTTCAAAGCTTCTACTTTATTCTCTTTCTAAATTTCTAGTACTATTTATGTTGTTCTAAAGCTGCAAAATCAGCTGAATTAGAACTTTTTAACAAGCATTTGGCTTATAAAAATAGACTTTAACTTGTACCTTTGCAAAATAAGGAAGTAGAAGCAACCTATTTTCAAACTATATAAACCAGTTGTGGTGTCTGCATAATTTCTATTTTTCTATGCAAAATGTCAGTATTATGCCAAGTTCCTTTTATTTTAATAGGAGTTTCTGTATAAACGTGCATAGTAGTTGCTTTTACGTTCCTAGCATCTGGTAGTGTTTTGCTTAGTAAATGTACTGTGTATCACTAAGCAATTCTGTTTGACATCTAATTTTTGCAAATGTAGTGATTCATAACTGAAAAAGCTTTACCTGATAGTAGATAAAGCAACCAGTGTTCTTTCTGCCATAAATATATTGTCCCAGTGTCTTAGATCTGCACTATTCCTTCACTAAATTAGGGTTACCAGTTTATTTCCTAGGAAGACACGGTCTTCTATTGTGATACTTACACAATATGAATATTGAATGGGAAGCACATACTTGGCATTAGGTATCTAAAAATAGTGTTGGGGTTTTTTTTTAAGTTTTAAAGGAGGGGTTAGAAACCAATAGTAGAAATTGCTAATTCCAGGTAGTGAAGGCTCACTATAACCAGAGATGGGGGCAGTTGTATGGGTTCCTTCAAATATGCCAGTGAATGTGAATAACAGCATACCAGTGAATTTTATCATGTGTTTGGAGGTATGTAGGATATTCATTTCATTAAAGAAATCTTGCCCTAGTAATAACACAAAAGATTACCTCCAACAGCTCTTAAACATAAGCTTAATTTGGGACCACTGTGCTAAAACTTTTGTGTCAAGATTTAGTGAAAGTAATTCTCCAGGTAAAAGGGGTTTTATTGTGACATTCAGTAGTTCTGCTGATTTTCATCTCAGAAAAAACACTGCTTTTAAAACTACTGATCTATGGCTTCTCAAAATTTGTGGAGATAGAAACTATAAAATTACCCCAAAATGTAGTTTTATACACTTACAAAATCATCTGTATTGTATTTCGTACATATTTAATGCTTTATGGGAGGTTAAGGGTTTTCCTTTTTGTTAAAGGAAAAGCTTTGATTGAAGTAATTATTTTTAAGATGAGAGATTTGGAGCCCAAGCTTAGACAAAAAATATCACCATCATATTAAGATTTAAATCTGTTACAGTAGCTTTCATTTCTACTGTTAATGGATTCAAATGCTTCACTTTTTCAAAAGCCCTGTTTATGCAGATGTTGCAAGTTGTCATGGAACTGAGAATCGATTGGAGTCCTTTGAAGGCTATTAAATACAATTCAGTATTTATTCAGAAAATTCACGAGCCGTAAATCACTGTGTTTTGCAGAAGTATTCTGGGGAAACATTGCCACATCCTTCAATAGCGCAGTACTTTGCATTAAATACTGCTGTTCATCAGGGTTGGAGTTTGGTTGTTGGGCCTTTCATCTCCCAACATGTAGCTGTTTTGTTGAACAGTGTCCATGGTGAAATTCTTTTCAAGTTCTTTAAATCTGATATACGTGATCAGGATTGTAAAGCCTTCAGGAAGCTGTTTAACAAGGAATTGAAAGACTGGAAGAATTTGACTGCCCACATTGGTAATGTTGATAGAATCCCTTCCACTGAAAAAATTAGGCATACTTATGTTGAAGTATGACTGTACATCACATTCAGTGTATCATCTATGCCAAAAAAAAAAAATCTTTTTCTTTTTCAGTGATTTCTACCAATCCAGATATACTGTTGACATTAGGAAAAAAAGAGGTAAGTCTTTTTGTTTGTCAAAAGATAACTTTTTGTTTGAAAAAACTGTGTATAGTTGCTGCATTTCCTATAACTATCCTACTACTGCTAGGATATAGTGTATGTTTCTTTAAGCGTTGTTGTGATGTTTTTCTCCCCCTGTATTGTAACTACAAAAATTTCCTAGTTGTAGTGAATATTTTTAGCAAAAGGTTTTTATATATTGCATTTCATACTTGATATAAAATAATGTAACATTATGTGTTACACCAAAGTCAGTATTCTTAGATTTATAGTTCTGTGGCAATAATTTGCAAATAATTTATTGAGTTCTTCCAGCCTTGGAAGAAAGAGCAAATCAAGAATGTCTTAGGGGTAGCATTACACTATATTGACTGGATGTTGGTATGCAGTGTGACCTGAGAATATTGCTGTGGCTATGGCTTTAAAAAAAA
>NW_009922604.1:0-9255 GCF_000696875.1 Nestor notabilis
GGCAGAGAAGGGGGGGGACCCTGCTAGGGCTTCCCTCGGCCCGAGCGCTGTCACCCAGCGTGTTTGTGAATCCACACGTGAAAAATTTCGCACAAGGTCTTAGAAAAACTAAGAATTTAGATCTTAGTTTTCAGTTCGACAGGCTGAGAGAGCTAGGCTTGTTCAGCCTGGAGAAGAGAAGGCGCCAGGGAGACCTTAGAGCAGCTTCCTGTGCCTAAAGGGGCTGACAAGAAACCTGGAGGGGGGCTTTTTATAAGGGCCTGTAGGGACAGGACAAGGGGGAATGGCTTTAACCTGATGGAGGAGAGATGGAGGTAAGATGTGAGTAAGAAGTTTTTCCCTGTGAGGGTGCCCAGAGAAGCTGTGGCTGCCCCATCCCTGGCAGTGTTCAAGGCCAGGTTGGACACAGGGGCTTGGAGCAACCTGCTCTCGTGGAAGGTGTCCCTACCTGTGGCAGGTGGTTGGGACTACAAAAGATTTGAAGTCCTTTTTAACTCAAAGTATTCTATGATTCTGTGTGTTACAGTACAGCTCCACTTATGTAAGTGGCTGGTTCAAAAGCTATGTCAATAACATAGGAATTAGCATTACTTTCTTGGAACTTAAGTATTTCTTTTGGCCCAGCAACTTGTTGGTTGGTCTGTTACCAGTAATAACCTTACCCTTTAAGGTTAAGAAACTTTGTACTTTCAGTTTATAATGACAATATGAGTAGCTAAACAATGATACATAACTTTTCTTTGTAAAGAAAACACCTACCGTTCAGTTCATCAGTATAAACCAAGCTATACAAACCACTTCCTTATGTATCATCTTCATTAGCTGGAAATCTGTAAGTTTGGTCCTGTAATCAGCTAAGCTTGAAACAAGGCTAGAGGGGAAAGGCAGGGATTTAGTGCTTAAGTCACTTTGCTAGTCCTAAATCCTGGGACTAATCTGTGCCAACTGAGACTTCACAATTGCTTCTAACTAGACGTTCCACCAAGAGTATCCTGACTGCTTTGAAATAAATACCTGGCTAAGGCACTTGTAGCAATGCTGAAAAGCATTATGGATCTCAGAAGAATAAACGTCACATTCTGACTTCCGGAATACCACATTTGTTAGAAGTACCCAAGTTAACATGCTTCAACTTTGTCTTGGATAGCTAGGCCAATTGCAGCAAGAGTGGTGGATCCGGCACAGTCATCTCTACGAAAAAATGCTGCATAAAGCTAAGCAATCCAAAGAACAGTTCATGCAGTGTGTCTTGCTGCTGTAATCTGGCTGGGAGATGCCTTTTTCCTCTGTGCCCTGTTAATTAGTTGTGAATTAGAAGTGCATAGTCTACCTAGACGTAATCTTGCAAGGTATTTAAAGTACAAGCTGAGGCCTCCTGCCTAGTATTTGCCTTCATTACCTCCCTTCCTAGAATTGAATTTCTAGGCACGAGAAGTCACTGCTTCGAAGTTGCTGGCTTCAAGATAGTTTTCTAATAGTTTATTAAAACAGCTCTTTGCCTTTTTTTTTCCCCTCATTTTGGTAAAATATTTATTCTTTTTTTAAAGAGGAGTTTGATAGATGTAATCATCTGAAGAATGTTCTGCCAGTTTTGAGTTAGTCACAGATACAGCTGTGCAGATCATGTTTCCTGTCAGTACCAGAAGCTTGTCAACTCCTGTTTCTTACCAGTTCTTCCCTCGTCAGCTGTGGCACATTCAAGCTTTCTTGTCTTTGTCTGCTAGCACATTCTCAGATCCTTCTCTTACTTATCTGCTCATTGGACAGCCGTTTTCACTCCCTCCATTAGCTTCATCAGTCTTTACTTCTGCAGCCATCTTCTGTGCTACCTCCATTCCACAGAAACCTACCCAACTTGAATAAAGGATTGTCACCCTCATCTCTAAATCCTCTATAATGTTCACAAGAAATTAGGTAGCTACTGGATGAGTTAAAATGCAGAACATTTAAAGCTTTATACAGTGCAGCATTGGGATAATGTTATATGAAGGCTTCAAGCAAAGGTGGTTTCTACTTGTGTACATAAATAGTGGCTTTATGAATGCTACAGAAAAGATATGATAAGATGACAATGTCAGGTCTCTGATCTTTAATGAAGTCAATATGACTACAGAGATGGAAGATTCTTCTGCACAGATGCTGTTATACCTACTGCTGCTGTTAATAAAAAATGCTGCTGCTAATAACCATAGGGGAAGGGTCTCACTTCTATTTTAAGTGTGAATTAATTTTTTCTTCAGTTAATATTATGGTTGGTTTTGAGGCTTGACCTATCAACATCTTACTTTGTATATTTTACAGATACAGGTCTAAAAGTGAAATATGTTCATCTTGCTTTTAGAAAACAGTCTCTAGGTCAATTCTAGTTAATTCTGCTTGTACAGATACAGATGCTGAGGGTGCAGAGTGGGACTTCCCCACAAAGACATCACAAATTAGGTAAATTACCCAGGTTGGACTCTGACATCTGTTAAACACTGCTCACCACCTTGTCTTTCGTGAGACCAGGTTTGGAGAAAGACAGCATTCAACAGGAAAGACAATTGCAGTTTGCTTCACTATTTCTAACTGGCTTAACAGCATAATACAATGCAAAGCCAGTTCATGTATTTGTTTATATATATGATTTCCCTAGGACTGTGATAAGATTTTTAATGTAAAATACTGCTTTATGCATGTACTAAAATGATTCAATTTAAGATCTGGAAGTTTTTTGAAGAAAAATAATGTGGTATAGTAATTTGATTATGCCTAGAATCAGATACTGCGTTCTACAGGCAAACAATTGCTATGAAAGTGTACAGTTTCTAGCTATGTAGCTATGATTTGCACATTTAAAATGATAAATTTAAACCCATCAATAGTAAATCAATTGCAGGTATAGAAGATAAAACTGAAATAATTCATCGTATTGCTATAGGAAAAGAGAAAGAGTAGATGTAATGGGTTGTTTTGACTTTAAATTTAAATCTCTTTCTAGGTTTTTCAAGGACAATTCACTTTACAGAACTTTAATGTATACATAAAAATCATCCATCAGCACATCTGATCCAAATATACTAATGATTTTTATTGGTCAGATCTTGAAAGTGAGGTTTATTTTTATGGAGTATGCATTAATTAACCCAACATGTACTATCTTCCAGTATATCTAGCCAAGTACTTTCATTTAAACATGTTTATTGTGAAATGTTTGCATTCCCAACATTTGTGGCCCACACACAGACTATTACATACTTCACTTCTGAGCAGCTACAAAAGTTAAAAGGAGTTATTGTTTTTGATTAATGCATTTTTGGGGACTTTTTTTTTTAAATGTTCCAAAGCTATGCTCTGAAGACATTCTTTAGCATGAAAATGTCTAAATGTATTTATCTTGAAAATGGGGTATTAAGAGAAAATGAGCGGGATTCACTTCAGACAATTGCAACTTTTGTATGGAAAGTGAACATCATTAACTTTTGTATATAATTTGACTGAATTTCGACAGAATATTAATTGACTGATTTGATACAACTGTATCAGTCATAAAAAGAAAAGCGATGTATACGTGGAGTAGTGCATTACAGATGGGAGTTCTAAGGCTGGGGCTGTCATCTTTTGATTAAGAAAAGGAAATGATTTCACTAAAAAGATATTCCCTCTTGTGTTGTTTTGTTTTAACTGAGTTTGTACTTTCCACCGAACTGGACATATTTATTGAGACTCATAAGTTACTTCACGGTTACCAACATCACTGTAATCTCAACAAACTATCTTTTTTCTTGCCAATTATCTAAATATCATAACTATAAAATATCTTAAAACATTCTCAATAGTGTAAACATCTTAGCTACAAAGCATTAAGTGTAAACAGTATGATGCATCAGAATGATTTTAAGCGATGTTATAAAAACTGCTCTTAAAAACTAAACAAAAATGTAAAGCTTCCATCTGGTTTATGATTTTTCCACTGTAGAACTACTGCTGTGTGCCAGTTTACTGAACCATGGCTTGCTAAAGAGATTGCTGGGGTCACAGATTGAAAAAACAAAGAGTAAGTCTTTAATGGTTGATTTTTTTTCTCAAGTCTCCTTGATACAGTTGGAACAGAATTAAGTGCATGGCAGCAGCAAACGCAGAACATAAAAATGCTCATGTCGCCTGTTGCAGGGGGACCCTTCACAGGAAGATTAGCATTTTGCAGATGTCGTCATTTAAGCAATTATCTTAAGCTCTTTTGTGCTGTATACCTACGTTGTCACCACCAAACAGCTGCTACACTGTGATTCTTTGCACTGTGTATGTACAGAGTTAAATATAGACTGTAGATTGCATACCAGAGGAGGGAGAGCATACACACGCAGACTTACTTTGTGTGAATCCTTGCTCCGGTATGAGAGATTAATAATTCTGAAATTCTGGGCATTCTTTTTACTGGGTACTGATAGAAGGGAAAGTCATGCAAGTTAAAAAAAAAAATAAAAATTAAATAATTCTTAGGTGCAGAGTTGCCTATTCAACAATTTAAACAAAGTAAATAAGGTACCTACCCAACTACTTGATGCATAGCTAGGCTGCATTCTTCTAAAAGCAACGATACAGTTATGCTTTTATGAAATCAGTTTACATCATACAGGAAAAACTGAAGAACTTTATATACAGCAAAGTACTTCAGCACACACTTAACTACCAGCATCTGAATAACCCCGCTGCAGCCTCAAGACCATTCCTCCAAGCATTTGTGCACTATGCAGAAATACATTTCCAAAATAAACCTCATTTGCTTCAGTCAGTCAGTCCACGTGAACATGGCCAAACTGTGCAACTACAAAGTGGTAGCAGTGGTTCGGTTGCATTCTCCCGAACTGTAGGAGGGTAATACTTGAGAAATACCATGCAGCTAGGCTGCAGCTGTATAACTCCTCTCATCTGGGAACTATCTAGAAATACCATGAATTTCCTTAATTTACATACTTGCTGGACAGGTATCAGATCTTACTGAGGCCCACTTTGTCACCTCATGCTGAAGGCTACAGTCTTGGGAAACAAATTTGTCTCCTCACTGGAGCAGACATTAGCAATGTGGCTGCGAGTCACCAGTTTCTTCCAAGAGAAGCTCTGGTGAGAATGCATTTTCACAGAGGCACCTTTGTCCAGACCTTCTGTTTGAGCTCATACCTCCTCCTACATACATAACCACGTCCTAACGCTGAAGTTTATGCCTAACAAAGAAAATAGGCAGAAAAGAAACTCTTGAAAGGCAGTAATCTTTTTACTCTCTACTTGTCTACAAATTCTCCATCTTCGATGCCACATGTTGGGGAAGAAAGGCAAGCAGTCTGTCAACACACAGAGTGGTTTTGACTCTACCCCCTGGCGTGACTCCTGCACCACATAGAGATTTGGCACACAGCTTTGATGACACTTCCTAAATGAATCCAGGCAAATTTGTGGGTAAATTGTGTTACCATTACTCCTATGAGAAAGTCAGCTTACTCCTTGAGAACGGGTGACAGGATCCGAGCCCCAGTCTGTGATGCAATAACCTTGAACAGAATTGCACCAGTGCCCTTTCCATTCAAGTCCAGGACCTTTCTAGGGTTCTCTACTCACACGATAAAATCTGATGATCTTTACTCATATAAATCAGGAAGTTTTTGCTCTCAGTGTTACGGAGCAAAAACTTTTTGCATGTCTACACTGCACTGCCTCCAACTGCAACTCCTGAATGCTTTAAACTGGCTAGCTCTGATGCCAAAAAGCTTTCTAAGAAACTGGAAGGCTTGCATTCCATTTGCCTCAACAGTACTGCCCTGTGAGCTTTCTAAATGACTGCAACTGCAAGGGACGGTTGCATCCACAGCAGTATAAATGTAGCCTTCAGAATTCTGAATGAAGTCCAACATACTCTATTGCATCCATATTCTGCTCTATCACCATCATCTTTCCAACTCAAAAAAAGCATCTTAAGTCACAGGTATTTGGTCTCCTTCCGTTAAAGAATATTATTTGGGGAAGGGAAAAAAAAAGGAAAAAAAGAAAAGAAACAAAAAAGAAAAAGTGAAAAAGAAAAGAAGAAAGAAAATATAAAGAAAACAGGAAAGAAAAGAAAAAAGGAAAAAGGAAACAAAAAAAAAGAAAAAATAGTAAAAGACAAAAAAAAAAACCAACTAAAGAAAAAAATAGAGTCTTCAACCCACCACACCAGCTGTTCAACAACTGTCAGGAAAAAAGGTATTTATTTAGCTATTAGTTGGCACACCATTGCATCCATGATTTTTGTGCCTGCAACAGGAAATAGTCTGTTTCATATGATTTTCAGGGATTCATCCAGAATAGAGTTCTCACATTTAGGTATTTGGGAGCCCCTCACCTTTCTGGGAAATACTTAAGTCATTTCAAGAATTAATCGCACTGAATGTGCAATCTGTCTTACCTGCTGCAGCCAGAGCAGTGAAGTCTAGTAGTCTGTGCACATGTCTAGGGAGTGGGGACAGGCATCAACACGCTCTGTGGCCCAGGAGAGATCCCTTAACTTCATCTGCAAAACAGGGTAAAAATGAGAGCTGAGTAAGAAGTACTAATTCAAAGTCAAACTTTGAGTTAACAGCATTAGAAACACGTAACTGCTTTCTGGTTTTGTCTGTCTGCAAAATTTGGAGCATATGTGCTGTACCAATATTAGCATGTCTTCACAGTCAACATCTAGAATGAATGCTTAAATATTCATTGACTTCAAATTTCAAATTGAAGTTTGAATTTGACATTCATTCTGTAGATGGAACAACATCAACCATTAATCAGGGAATAGAAATAATGCCACTCAATTTATATAATCTGTGCACTGTGGTCAAAATGTATACTTCTAGATATATAATCTCAAAATTTCAAAGTATTAGCTGTTTAAGTAGATCATGTGGTACGTCCCCTCCCTCTTCTGACGGGCTGATTTATGTTACTGAGCAACCAAACAAAAATTCTGAGATGTATGTTCATCTGTAATATTCACAATTTACATTGTGTATTGAATCAAGTAAATATGTAACTCAGGCCATCAGGGAACAGAAGAAATAACATGATTTAGGTAACCAGCTATGAATATAAATTTCTAAATAATCTCAACAAAAAACCTTTACAAACACAGATTTTTAAAATATATTATTCTCTGAGGAATTCTGAATACTGAATTCTGCATACCTACCTACTTTCCACAATCACAAGAAAAGAACTCCAAAAAGTATCTGAGGAGTCACTACGAGTTGTCTGTTCTGATCTACTTACTCAGTGATTCTTCCTTCCCTCCTTAAACTACAGTTGTATAAATGGAAATTTTAATTCTATAGTTTCTAATTCACTGTCTTTGTGAATTAATTTGGTTTTAGGCAAATTACAGGATTATCTAATGCAAACATTTACACTTACTAAAAAGGAAAAAAAAATGGAATGTAGTTAATTATAGTTTTAGGGTTTTCCAGCCCTTTTTTCCAAATGTGTACATACCTTCACCCAGGTGAGCAGATGCCACTGACCAACACAGTGACAGTCTTAAGTGCATTTATTTCCTAGGATTGACCTAACATTTCGCACATGCCAAATGATGGCTTGCTTTTCACAGTTTAGCTGGGTTTTTATTCTTTTTCTGGTTGCTGTTCAGTGTTTAGAAATCTTAATCTTTAGAGAAATTTGTTATGGTAAAGAATGAAAAAAGAAAGCAGGAAATAGAGTTCAACTGAGCTCCTGCCTTCTGCTTAAGTTCAAAGAAACTCAAGCTTGGAAAATGCAATTTCCAGGTAGAGATGAAAGATTCTACATTACATCTCCGTAAACCAGAAAGCATCTGACATTTTGCAAGTTGCCCTGTCTCAGACAAAAACAGCATGATGAATCTGGCCAGTCCACTTGCACTCCTCTTTCTGAAGTCACTAATAAAGTTTGAGAGGGGTTATTTTTAAAGCAGCTCTTGGAGTGTTCCAGCTCACTACTGTCAGCTTCAGATCTCAAATGTAATTTGATTTATAATTACATTTTAAAAACTAGCATTAAAATAACATTAGAGGGGTCATAATCTGAACTTTTTAATAGTTAGGCACGTAGCATACATTTAGAAATGGATCTCCAACAGGATTCATCTGGAACATATTCTGACCAGAATTCCTTCCTTCAACCACGTCAGTGCTCTGCTAAAGCTGATCTGCCAAGAAGCCATTGTGGAGCCCTAGATTTCAGCATCGTTTCAAATGTAAACAGATTGAAATTCACTGCTGGACATTTGTTAGTCAAAGCCTTTTCTTGCATTATAGTCAAACCCATGTTTGTAAACAGAACGGGTGCGAAAGTGCTGGAGAATTTGAAATTAGGCCTCTACATTGAAAAGATGTACGTTACATCCCTTGCAAAATCCAGTTGGCTTCATCAGTCCTGAACTTCAGAGCAGCTTTTGTTTTCTCTTTAATATTTCTCTCCTATGAAGACAGGCTGAGATAGTTGGGCTAGAGAAGAGAAGGCTCAGGGGAGATCTTTGAGCAGTCTTCCAATACAAAGGGGGCTACAAGAAATCTGAAGAGGGACTTTTTACAAGGGCAGGTAATGACGCGACAAGGGGGAATGGTTTTAAACTGAAAGAAGGGAGATTTAGATTAGATATTAGGAAGAAATTCTTCCGTGTGAGGGTGCTGAGGCGCTGGCAGAGGGTGCCCAGAGAAGCTGTGGCTGCCCCATCCCTGGCAGTGTCCAAGGCCAGGTTGGACACAGGGGCTTGGAGCAACCTGCTCTAGTGGAAGGTGTCCCTGCCTGTGGCAGGGGGGTGGAATGGATGAGCTTTAAGGTCCCTTCCAACCCAAACCAGTCTGTGATTCCATGATTCTTAGACTCTTTGGCACAGACTGATTTGCGGGAGGGAGGGGGGAGCAGGTGTTGACCGCTAGGAACTACTCAAATTGGTCAAGTTATACTTGTGCCAGCCAAAAAGCAGCAGTGCCTGACTACAACTCAGCTTCAGAGGGAAAAGGCAGACAAGGAATTCAGTTTCTAAATGCTAGCGCTGAAATAAATGATCTAGTTAAAAAAAAAAAAAAAAAAGGCTGTGCCTTAAAACCAAGTTTGAAATTTTATAGGCTTTTACTCCATAATTTGTACTTGAGCCTTCTGTTATTTTTAAACAAATCTAATTTCTTACAGCTGTGAAATTTACATTTTAAGAGTGTCTAGTGGCCATGTGCATTAATTACTTTATTGTAATATTTTAATGAGTTTGGGGTTCAACTCTGAAAGAAT
>NW_009922604.1:9279-38758 GCF_000696875.1 Nestor notabilis
CCCGCAGAATTACACTAGAACCTGGTTCAATCACAACTTCACACACCCTGATCCAAACCCTGATGGACTTGTAAAATATTTCAGTTGTCTCAGAAAGTCCCTAAACTTTAGAAGGAAAAGAAAAAATAATTCAAAATTTCCAAATTTTAGGACTTTTTCCCAAACTAGCACTACCCTGCATGAGCAGCAGAGCTAGGCTTTGAGAAAGTTTGTATTTAAAGCTAATCTTGCTGGCTGAGCCTGATCACAGGAAACAGGTAGCAAAATCCAAAATTCAGCAGTGACATTTAACATTTCGGCCAGCCTTTTCCTTAATGACACTTACGCAGTGATGCAGGTGGTTCTATATCTTAGTACTTATGACATAAAAACATGTAGGGCTAAAAGAATACCCCCCAAGAGTGCCTAACTTCACCAGGGAAGATCAGAAATCCATTACCAGAAGAGGCTTTCTTTGTGTGTAACGCCTTAAAAGTGGTTTTCAGCCAGGATTATGAGGGTGTTGGGTTGCCCAGAGAAGCTGTGGCTGCCCCATCCCTGTCAATGTACAAGGCCAGGTTGGATGGGGCTTGGAGCAACCTGCTCAAGTGGAAGGTGTCCCCGTTCATGGCAGGGGTTTGGAACTGGAGGAACCTTAAGGTCCCTTCCAACCCAACCCAACCCAGTCTGTGAATCTGCAACTTGGTGGCTCTACTCACAGTGGTGCAGGTTTGACTGCTCGCCTTGGGGACTGATGCAGAAACTTTCAGCCCACTAAGAACCTCTGCAACTTGAACTGAAGAGATAAACCTCTTACCGTGTCTAAATGCACTTAAATTCTCTATGAATAACCTAAAGATGAAAGTACATAATGGACTGAATAACAGGTTCAAGCACAGATACAGATAAATGCAAGAGTAGTGGGACTGACTGTTTAGGTGACTTTGGCAGTGGTAAGAGGTTCATCAGTTGCCAAGTGCAACTGCACCCACTGCACCCACAGTCATGCTTGGAAATTGAGCCATGTTTGTCCACAACTCTCACCTCTCTTTGCTAGGGCAAATAAAGAATTGTAACTTCAATGAAAAACCCAGCTTTCAAAAAGAGCATGTTTTTAAGCCACTTACAATAAGAGCAACAATACATGCTTTTTATCAGATTGAAGATAAACTTTTATTATAACTGGTGGAGATGGTATCAATGATTTGTGGGCTATGTGGATTCTGTAATAAGAAATGGTAATCTGTCTTGGGGCAAACAATATTGTTCTGTTTACTATGCAATTAACAATATTAAGTCAAGATTCTGTAAGTGATAGTTGAAAATAGGGGCGGCAGGAAGAAACTGGAAGCACTGGAAACTTTCACAGGACAATTATCTGAGGTCTATAAATTATCTATAGTGCTTTAGCCTAACATTCTCTCTCATCCTCACAAAAACATTCCTCACTCCTCCAGAGATGTTCACTGTAAAAGTATACAGACTATACGCAGTTTGGGGCAAAGCCAGAATCTCTCCTTGTCTCAAGTACTGAACTGACAGGATAGTGCAGTCATTTCATGTTCAGAAAAGTAGCAATAACAAAGAAAAAAAATAATCCCCCCCAACAAAAATCAAACAACAAAAAACCAAAGAAAAAAACCCAAAACAAAACAAAAAACCAAAAACCCCTCCAAACAGCAAATAGGTTTACTTTGAGATGATGATGAACTGTCAACCAACAAGAATGACAAAAGTGAGGCCTAGTCTCTGATTGCTAGTATATTTGTTGTAAAATAAAGACAAAGTACCTCCCTTGCATTGAATTTCTTCTCTATAGGCTGAGTCCCATACCTTTGTGTGACTGAAACTCTATACTTGTTTACTTTTAGGTCAGCCTTAAGCAACCACCATATGGAGCTGCAAACACCACAGACACAGCAGAAACAGTCCTTAACTAACGGTCAGAGTAAATTGTGTTGGGAGTCAAGTGGGGCCATTTTCAAGAGGCTGGTTAAGACAAGGACTGACCTATAATGGAGCTCCTCTCTGAAACAAAACCAAAGTTTTACTTTACGTTATAAAGCGCAGAACCATATGATTGAACACAGAAATCTCATTGTGTTTTTTGAGTCTGTTCCATAGCTGTACATATGCTTTCAGTTCTTGACTCTTCAGCCCTAATAATTTTGAGGTTACCTCAACAGGAACTCGGGCCAAGCTACAGCACAGCACTTCCGTAGTGAACAAGAAAGACCTATGAAGCACTAAGGTCTTTCTTGCTAAATCGATCTTAAAAAAAAAAAAAAAAAAAAAAAGTTTTCTATTGCATTCTTAAACCAGCCAGTTTCATTTGTAGCTCTCTGGAGACACGATGCTCCACGGAGAGCTCCACTGCACCCAGCAGGCAAAAGACACATTTAAGACAGCGTGAGGCACCAGTGCACTGGCAGTCGGGATGCTGCAAGGAAGTGGCTCCTTCTAGCAGCCTTGCAGCCCCTCTCCTGCACCTCTCACCCTTAAGGATCAGTGCCTTAAATTCCCATATACCACTGAATAATATCGTCTGGCTGATCCAGAGGATAAGCAGCTTATTCCACCTTTGTTCTCTGCCTTCTTTTAAGATGAGCAATGAATGACACCACAGCAGGCATAACGCCCCGGCACAAAAGCTAACAAAATTGTAGGATGTTTTAAGGAATGATGTAAAATTTAATGGAGTTTTAGAAGGGAATTCCTACTCAGAATCTCTCTATAACACCCAATGATACATGGAAGGGCTTTCAAATTCACTTTACTTTTCTGAATGCTACAACACAAAATCAGCATCAAATGCCTTCAAGAGCAGCCTCTTTGAAACAGATAAAAAACCAAACTGTTTTAACAAAGTGTGCAGTAAATCTGTGGGGCTTCTCTGCTCAAGATAACACTGAATCAAAGATTTTCACAGCATAAACAGTTACAGTAAAATTAAATGGGAGGAAAAACATGATGGGAGTACATAGTGTGCCAGTGATGGCTGGAAGTTGCAAACAAACTTCTAGTTTTTTAAGAAACTACTGTTTTAAGGAAAAGCACTCAATAATTGGTATCTATAGGGCTTAATCCCTTTTCTGAGGAGGTCCTGGGTCTGGTCATTGTTCATGGCTGTTGTTCAGAATTTACTCCCAAATTAAGAACTTCTCCCACACTAATAAACAGGTATAACAATTTTCTCCAGAGAGCATTTTTTTCTTCCAGTAATTAGCCTACTTAAATATTTTTATGGAACTGCTGACGTACAATAGCACAGAAGGTCCTCTGACCATAATCTAAAGTGAGAGACAAGATTCCTAAAAACTTTTTTACAAAGAAGGTCTAGGATTTACAAAACAGCTCTAAAACTATTTTTAAAGGTCATAAATTAGGAACTCTCTTAAATGTAATTCAATCATGCAGTGTTACAGTAGCTTGATTCTATTAGTTGTCCTATGCGTTTCACAAAACAGAACTCCATTAACATTATTCACGTATAGTTTCCCTCTATAAGTGGATATTCTGCTCAACAGGCTTTAAATAGATTTTTTTTTTCCCCTGAAATTGCCATTAAGCATACTTTTACTCAAAGGGCAAATTAGGCATAGGATTATGCCTGTACTTCATGCAAAGGATACATTTTCAGCAATCAGAACCACATTCCTATGAAGTAAAAATACTCTATATAAGCCGATTGCTTCTATCCCTCCTAACCTTGCTCAATAAGGATTCTATTCTGATCTTTTGAGTTGCACACAAGTTTTCCAATTTGGCTGAATAAAGGTATCTTGTTGGGCAGCTTGATGAGCATATTCTGTGCCTCAGATTCTGACCTTGGCATGTTCAAGGTGGATCTCAATTATAAGACTCAGCTCAGAGGGGAAAAAAATTATTAAATTAAAAAAAAATAATCAGGCTTTCTTTTACTTTCTTCAGTTAAAGAATGCGGTACAGAACTCCTGCTTTTACATGCTGTGCTTTAGTGAACCAGTGAAAATATAAACCTTGATAAAGAGACCACAACATATATTTGGCCACAAGTTCTTCAGAGCAATTTGCCTAGCCTCTATTTATATTTCAGTTTCAGAAATGTCTACTGTAGGTCATACATCTCTGATTTCACTGTGATCTCACAATTTAGATGACTATTCTGAACATGATTAAAAAGACACAGGTGCATGGAGAGGAACATAGTGCTCGGCCAAACCACATGTCCAATAGGTGGTCTGAAAGGACCTTAGGAACCTTGCAACATTGAGCCACACACCACAGTATCTGACACCCAAGCAGACCCTGACAGACCCTGACCCATCACAATGGTGTAGCTGCAACAGCACAAGCTGTACATTATGTGTATGCACTACGCAGACAGCCAAATCCTTCAGCTGGTTACCATATTCTATGTTCATATCTTACTTCTTAAAACAGGACAGATGGCAGAAATCATGCATTGTTGTTCTTTTCATTGGCCACGCCAATCCTAGATAATCGAGTCAGTCAGTTACCAGCAGATACTCTTTTCTCAGAGGAAAGGGTTGAATTTCGTCTGACCACTGAGCTTCAGCTTGCACTTGAGGTTCTAATTTTCTTCTGGTCTTAGCCCATTTCTGCCTCGCTCTGGCACACACTGCCCTAGTAAATACATTTATTACCTCAGTAATCCCTTTGGGGGCTGTCTTACTTTCACTTTATATCTGGACTCACATAAGCATCTCCCCATTTTAGAAGGAAACATTTATTAGCCTCTGATAGGAGTTTCCTGTTCCATCACACTGAATCCCGTTGTCTGTTATTCTTCAAAAGCAGGCTAACAAGTTGCACACTCATGGGCAGCCCTCGCTTGCGGCATGTGAGGGCTGGCAGTGCTCTGCAGACGTGGAGAAGACACATATGGGGCTAACCAAGCATCCTGGGTTTTCTTCTGATCCTGTTTGCAAACCCTTGTTCAGCTGCCCACACATGCAGTCGTACGGGACCCTTACTCTGTGGTACCATCCACCAGATACCAGTGCCACTGGATGGCCCTTTTCATGCTTCTTGTTCACCCCCTTGGGACTGGTGCAGGAAAGGATTATGAAAGTCTCCATCACCCAAGGATTCCTCAACTGTGAAGTTGATCTTACTACTTTGGGATACTTGAACAGTAGAGTGTAAGCCTATTATACCACAAAAATGAGGATTTCTGCTGTACTTCGTCCAATTCCCAGCAAATTATCTTACTTGAGAACACGGAGGGGTTTTCCCAATAATAGTGGGTCACCACTGCATATTCCTGTTTCTTCAGGTCCACCCTGCAAAACTCCTCAGAGTAGCAACTATTTGGTAGAGCTGATACTGTACAAAAGCAGTTCAGCCTTCCACAGTGTTATACAGGAAACTTTGGCCGTGATCTTCCCCAACCGTAGCACAGTCAGATCATCAAGAGGAGGTAAAAAAGTATAATTGCCAGGCAATAAAACTGCATGGCTTTACTCCAGCTGAAGACCTGGACCCACTCTAGGGACAAGAAAAAGTTTTCAATACATAGTCTGTTTTACTAGAAACCATGCAAAGTGTCTCATGCACATCAGCCTGCTATTTTTTACTTCTGTGGAAGCAGGCAACGTTTATATTCAGTTGCTCACTTGCAAATAGAAACCATTTTTTACCTGGGTGGATTGGAGTGTCCTTTATTCCACCCCCTCCTCTTTTGGTTCCCATTATTTTATATATTACACACATGTTCTGTCAGCAAAGCTCACTTTGTTATCTGAAACATCTGTGGTACCCTGCTGTGGAGAAGGCCAACACTGCTGCTGCTGTTGCTGCCTGTCTTTATTAGCCACCGATTTGCTGATGGAGCCCGGGTCGCTTCCGCAATGCCGGGGCTGTGCAGCAGAAACAGTGGCATGCTGTGAACCGGCGCAGAGGTCCTGTTGGCTCACAACATGTCCGTTAGCATCTCTATGAAGATATGAATCCAAGTTTTCGTATGTGCAATCTTGCAAGCACTGATTTTTATATTTCTAAAGAAAGAATTGTATGTGAGTTTACATGTCAGCTGAAAGGGTAACACGCTTGCAAAGAAGGTACATACTCATCAAAACGAATGGACCTCCTACCTGAGGTCCATGGCTCTCACAAGGTCTGGCTTTTGAGCAGCCATATTTCTTATTTCTTGGTCAAGTGAAAACTTACTTGGATTCGTCTATTTTAGCCTTATTTTTAGGTGCCTTTTTACAGTCATAGTCCTGACATAGTGCACAGCCCATGAAACTCCCTGGGAGCTACTGTTAGGGATTATTAATGTACAGAAGAAGTATGGATTTCTCATGGACCTGTGACAAGATTTTAAAAGATCCACTTAGAGATGAAAAATCTGTCTACATTCCTTAAACAGCATTTGGAGAGATAAGATATTCAGGTCACTTGATAGAAAGTGAAGCTATTTCTATGTATTTAATATGTTTACTTTCTGCAAACAGTAGCACCTTGGTAAAACCAGCTTAACCATTTCCCCTCTGAAAAATCAAAATCATCTTATCTTTATATGGATTTCTTATGCAACAGATAAGTGAAACACACTCCGCTTTAAGAATCTGAGAAATATGACTGTTAAACCACAAAACTTAACAAGAACATTCAGGGGAAGATGCAACAGCTCACAGAAATACTCACATGGACTAGATTTCCAGCTGATGGCATTCCTTTTATGGGTCTACTGTTTTAAGGAACAAGCCTCTAATACAAAGCTAAGACAACAAGATGTTAAAGGCAATTCCCTCTCTTACAAGAAAAATAAAACAACAAAAAACCAACACATTATTGATGACATAAAAACCTGAGCTGAGTTCTGAGTCCCATAGGTAAACTGAAACCAGCTTTTCGTAGGTTTTCCGGATCTCCCAAAGACTCTGGGCCTGATTCAGAGAATAATTACGATATGGAAACACCATGTGACTGCTGTCACAGATCTTTTACATGCAAGTCAGTGTGCATGTGTGTCCAATTCGAGATTTAAAATTGAAGACTTATGTGGAGATAATTATAAATGAAAAGAAAACACAGCTTTTGGGGAAACAAAAAAATACAAAACCCTAAAACAACAACAAAAACAACCCACACCATTTTCTTTACAAAATAATTGATCACCTAGCCCCAGTAGGAAGGTTCAGAAGTTTCTATATAATGAAAGGCTGGTAGCAAGCAGCTTGCTCTTTCAGAAGCAAGGCTGTCATAACAAGAGAAAAACAGCAAGAAAGTAAATGACATAAAGGCATCTCTCCTCACTTCCCTTTTGCTTGAAGCATTCCTTACTTTAAAATTTGCTTTATTTATATTACAGAGCATTAGTACCCCCAAAGCAGCCAAATATGTGCAAATGCAGGAAGGATCTTTCCATATTTATAATCTGAACCTTACTTTCTGTGCCCTCAGAGTAACAGAAATGTGATGCAAAATATCGCTTGTCTCCAAAATAATCTTCAGATTACCCAGCTAACAACCAGGTGAACGGTGGCACAAGCTTCAGAACTGTTCTCAAGCCAATTCATCCTTTTTGCTTGTATTTGACAGAGAACTGATCTGATGGTCACAGGTTGTCCCCTGCTCCCAGTATATCTTCAGAGAGAAAGGAGATGAGGTTACTACTGCTGCACTTACTAAGGACTGACTTAGAGATGGTATTTCAAATCCTCTGGCGGCCAGTGAAGTCACAGATTCTTTCCACTACCAGCAGAGTACAAAGTACCTGAGCAATAGCAAGGATTTGTTCTTAAACTTACAAGATTGTTCTTATTTGGCGAAAAGTGAAAGGAAGGAATAAAATTAATGTATAAGCATAAACAAGCCCAAAACTTGGAAGATGAACTGAAAAGACAATTATCTTTATAAATTTTAAAACTGCAAACAGATTCATGCAGGACAATTTTCCATCTGTCCAGATCCTTCTGCAGGACATGTGCAGGGGATAGCTTCAAGTTAGCACATTTCTTTAGATGAAGCTTCTTCCTAAGATGCTGGGGGAGGCAGGGGGAGGAAGAAGTGCAATGCTACATTGGAATGGTAGTGATTTCTCTTTTACCCTTTGTGTATGTCACCGTCTGTTGTTACTCAAGTTGTTTAACATTCATCTGAATATTTCATCCCTGCAAAAATTAGTCCCAGCATCTTTTTTTTTCTGAATAATGTTTGGCGGTCATTGCTTCACAACTGCAAACAATCCTCTATTACTGTTGAGTGCTCCAGTCAGGCTTGTTTCGTGCTGGAGGTTAGAATCTGATCCTAAGTCCATTAAATCACAGAGTCTTTTTAAAGTTTAATCTTGAGAGGATTTGGGTTGTAAACAAAGGACACTATACATGGGGAAAGAAACAACAGAAAACTATGAACTTATGACTCTAGCACAACCCTGAGTTCAAATTTTGTGTGTCATTTAGCAAGAAATCTCTCTGCTTTCAGCAGCGGTGCACACGCCCTGGCATGTGGGCAAAGCTAAACTGAACATTGATGCTCACATCCAAGACACACATATGGATTCCATTTTACTATAGACATGATTCTTCATGTGCAAAACATGTGTCTGAATGGATTTCTTTGGCTTTTTAAGATGTACTTCTTTTTCTTTAGTGGGGGCAGGGAGCAGAGATGTAGATAAAATTTTGTGGGGTACTTGAATACACATTATCTATGGACAGAATGGCCTAGGATTCAAGGCCAGGTAAAAAGCCTGAACTTCAGCTGAAAGTATCAATTTCAGCAAACAACCAAATGCCAACAGCAAGAAACTTAGTCCACCATACAGCTTCTGCAGCACGTTAATCTATCCCACTCTGTAATTGCTAGATAGGAAAGGGAGAAAGGGCTCCAGATGCTAATAACTTGGAAGTGGTAATTAGAGGAGTCCACATTACTGCTATGAGACTCCCATCTTCCCTTGATTACTGGAAAGAAAATTTTGTCCAGTGGGTCTCCTTCTCACTTCCAAAATATGCAGCACTCTTGTGTTTCATCTTCTTCTCACTGGACACATCAACAGGACCTCAATTGGGCCTGGAAAACTTTTTTACCTTCTTAAACACTGGATCATGCCATATTTCCCATAGAAAATGTGGGGAAATATTCCCAAGGTTATACAGGGAAATAGCACAAGGCCCAGCTTTTAGTTATACAAGATCAAAATTGTTTCTCACAGCCCCAGTCTGAATGCAACAGAGAACCAGTGAGTCTGCTCCCCTTGCTGTAAGTGGTTACAAATATCTTTAAAGGCCCGTTGAGCATTTAGTCTCTGGGACCACAGAGACAAAGTCATTCTGGAAAGGGTCTGAACATCACATGAGAAAGTAAAAGGAAAAATAGACTTATCACAAAGAGGGAATGCATTTGTATTATTGTATTGAAATAGCACAAGGCTACAATGACAGGCTATAAATTTTTCTCTTGGACTGTAACCAATATTTTCCATTTCAAGTAACAATGTAAGAAAGAGAGACTCAGAATTAATGGAAATTATGGACATAAATTGGTAGGTGCGTAGGTGAAAGAGAACCTCAAACTGGAGTATTGTTAAAGGACAAAAGGTTAACTAGCCCTTCGAAGCAATCCTTGGATCCATTTACACTCCTGACAAAATGACCAAAAAACATGCTTAGATTTTACCAACAATGCCCATCTTTATAGTTCTTAGATTCATAGTCCAGAAAGTTATGGTAAATTCTTGGCAGTGAAAAGCATCTTTTCTTTTTCTTTGAAATTTAACATCATGCGTAACACTAACGCTAATCTATGACTCCAGATCGTAGTAGCAGCAATAGTAACTACGTGGTTCTGCAGTGGTGAGAATTAAGTTACAAAAATATCTCAATTCTACTTTTTCTGATTTGAGATGTCATTTCATTAAACAACCATGAATTATTGAATATTAATCATTTGAAATCAGTGATGCGCCTTAAGATACACATTTACAGACTATTAGAATTTTTCTTAACCTCTCAGTTGTTGTAACTGGCTATCAAAGCATCGGCTGCTCATTTAAAAAACAAAAACAAACAAGCAAATAAGCCAGGACTGAACTGCAAGGAGACTGTTAGCCAAAGCCAATGCACACTAGCCAAGCTGGGTCCAGAAGATGAACATTCTCTCCTCCATTTTAAGACGCAGTCCTACATTTGTTTAGGGCATATAAATCCCCATGGTTTTCTAACAGCCCCACTGAACCTCAGAAGATAAGACCTAGAACTGAAACTAAAACTCACAAGTCCTTTTTTTTTCACCCCTAGACAGACTTCTAAAAGAGAAGGACTGTGAATATTGTAAGAAAATAAAATCAATGCGAAGTTATTTAGCACAGGTGTGCCTGTTATTGTGCTGCATTTGGAAAGCCCAGACGTTCATCACACCTTCGGTTTGCACACCCAGCTGCGGGGGGTGGTGGTCTATTGTTAGTTTACAGGTTTGTAATAAAAATCATGAAGTAATATTGGCAAGCTTAGGAGCTGGTTGGGGTTTTTTTTTCCTCTTATGATATCTCACTGCATCTATTTATCTAGTTCTCCTCGCTTTGTTTCTGCTTTTATATTCAGAATATTCAAAAAAGGGTCAGAATAGGTTTTAAAAATGTAGTGCTATGCTCAAGCCTTTTGAACACCGAGAGAAAAACCTCAAAAGGTTCACGCATAAAGGAACAAAGATATAAGGATAGCTTTGAACCTGAGGGGTTCTCCCTGCAAGCAAGTGCAGTGCCAGCATGTCACAGGTGTACACCACATGAGCAAGGGAAAAAATAAAATGCGATTGTGAAGGGGTGTGATACTGACGGGTCCGAGCCCAGAATGCATTAATCCCAGGGTGAACGCGTGCATCTGTTAGATATTTATGTAGTTCCTACTAGTAGTTCATACAGATATCTAAGCAGGTGAATGTCAACAGCTTTGAAACCATATGTTAAAGGGAGCCTGCAAGGTGGTGGTACGAGGAGGTTACCAGGTCTGACAAGGTAGAACAGACACCTGCCAATATAACATCACCAGGTTAGTTGGGACTCCTGGGCCCTACGTCAGGCTCCTGCTGATTTAGTTTCGTGACACTAGGGCAGATGACTGAATCTTCCCCTCCATTTCCCCATCCTTGAATAACAGACACTAAATATGACTACAGAATGACAATTTTCTTTCCTCCCTCTCTAATCTGTGGGGGGGAGAAAATAGATTTTTTTTTTTTAATTTATTCCAAAGGTTTATATAAAACACAGTTGTGTTAAAACAACCATTTTTAGTTGCTGACTTTGGTTTGTCAGAAGAAGACAAAGCCAAGATCTCTGTCTCCCTGGTGGTTACAGAAACACACTACAGCAAGAGAACCAAATCCTGTTTCTTTGTCTAATTCAGAGACTGTTTTAATCTTGGTTTTGTATTTTAATTTGGAGTCACTGAGGCTCAGGAATGTCATGCATCTGACCTTGGTCATCCCATTTCCCAGGATAGTCTCCTAACTGCCAGACTGTACACCTGATAGGTCCATATAAACACAGTCGAATCCCACAGATTTCCAGAAAGAAAAAATAAAAATCAGCTTTAAGAAAAACAATGCACTTCCCCAAAGTGACATTTTGTCTATAACGTTTACTTTCTTTACTTAATATCCTCAGCAAGGAACTGTGAGAATTCATTCATCTTTGAATGAATTTATCAGGCATGCTGAGAGGTCTCCGGCTGAAATGTGTGAATTTTTTTTATGATTAGCACAGAGTACTAGAATCCAAAAATTGTCAGTTTACACACCACTTTAACCTAGACCACTCAGTTTCTGATACCATCCATGACTTTTAGGAAATGAAAGGAAAACTGTTTTCACATTAAATGCTGAGTTTCTAGAGAAGGTCTGTTAGGAAAACTTTCCTTCAAATTAAAATTTTCTGCAAAATGGAGAAAACAAATCTCTCAAATCTCCTCCATTTCAAATAGCCTAGCAACTACCTTGAACCCTCACGGGTTCAAGTTACTCTCAAAGGTAAGGGAATCAAAACTAGCTTTGGAGTCCTGTAAGATCCTGTTGCAAGAGGAGTAATTCCACCTTTGAAAATGTTGGTATGACTAGGTGAATTCATCAAGAGCTGCAATTTCATTTTCTCCTCAGTGGTTCATATATATACACACACATTTATATATGTTGGAGAAATATGCTTTCCTCCCTGTTTTAAAGTACCCAGGACTGAACCCAGGACATATTGCCTCAGAAAAACCTTCAGGGAGCATGCACCTGTAGGACATGGGTCTAATAGTTTAACATTGTCCAAACTCTGCTCCCAGAT
Source organism: Nestor notabilis (assembly GCF_000696875.1). NCBI lineage: Eukaryota > Metazoa > Chordata > Aves > Psittaciformes > Psittacidae > Nestor > Nestor notabilis. The sequence goes on from NW_009922604.1 coordinate 21,539, forward strand.
ATTACCAATCCATAGTAAATCCCATGAATTTCAACAGCTCCACTGTAACTGCTAAGTGCTTCTGGAAAAAAAAAAAAAACCAAACAAAAAATCTAATCACACCTTCCCGTCCTCTTGTTTGTCTACCTTTTCCAACATAACAACACACACTCTATAGTAACCCTTTTCAATTTAATTCCCCCATACTTCCCTTCCCAAGAGGATATTATTTATACCCTACTCCTTCACAATGTAATTAGCTTCTTCCAATCCTTGGAAGTGAAACATTCACTCTTTCTTTTGCCCCAGCCCTCAAGAACCTCTTGCAAGGGTCCTCTTGTCGCTCACCGCTCCACAGGGTGGGGAAGGACACACCATAATTGCTCTATACTTGATACCAGAGAGAGAACAAGCACACTCGCCTTTCATTTCTCTGCTTTACTTTAGTGAAGCACAGTTAATAAAGAAAGCATGTATGTAAAGTTGGTGTTTTACCAGAGAGCCACCACCTTCATGGTTTCAGCCCCCTTTGACTGCCCTGTGGGACTCCCCCACTCCAGCACCTGGTCTAGCACAGGCAAACTTAGGTCTGGCATTGCAGTGGCACAGCTCCATGAAAAGGACAAAGTCACCAATGACATCTCCACTGTGTATTAAAAAATATTGAGGCTCTTAATCTGGGGAGATATGCATTGTACGGTATCGATAAAATATGCCCCAAACATTCTCAGGAATACAGCTCAAAGAGTTTGATTAAAATTGAGCAAAATCATTCTCTCATCCTTCTGTTTAAAAAATGAGAATTCATTTATTCAGCTTAATTCAAAGATTAAATATGATTAAAATTTCTATAAGATGCCTAGGTTTTCTGAAATAAACTGCAGTGGCCATCAAAATATTGATAGTCATTGGTAAATTACTTCTGGTATTTAATCAATGTTATTTTTTTACCATCCAATTTTTTCTTCAAGTCAGTTTCTAACACTAAACTACATTTCATCAAGGTTGGTAAAATGTTTAGAAAGGAACAGATGTCAGAATACGGGGATTGCCAATAACACTGATGGAAGCCAGTAATTTCTTTCCTGTCCAAAGGCAAAAGAATGAAGAATAATCTAGACTGTATACTATAATACAAGATTTACTACAACATTAATGGCTATAAAAAGTAAAAGTATACAAAAGCTATCTACATTTTTTTAAAGCCATCACTAAGGGCAGTGTTTTTCAATTTGAGACAATTTTTACTGGAAAATGAAAGGTCTGTGTATTCTTAAACCTTTAAATATCCATAAAATACAGATGAATACACAGGCTAGCGTTAGTTGCTTCCAAATATACTTGTATATTAGTCTATTGTGTAAGTTAATAATTTTGCCAAACCTCAAAAAATGTGGATGCAATCTTTCCTTTAAGAAAGCTGCTCAGCTTGTTATTTACAGATTGTAACATTTACATAAGAGTTTGGTTTAACAAGAGATATAAATATAGATAAAACCCTTAGGACTTCATTCTTTAAACTGCCCTCTAAAAATCTGCCCTACAATTTGCACACTGAATTTTGTGCAGACTATTCTTGGAAGCCTTTTGTGAATTAGGGAGAGCTGACTCGAAACAGGGGCTGGTTAATCACAATTTTGCAAATTGTACGTAGCAATCATCCTCACATTGTGAAATTCAGATCTATAAAATGCTGATGTTTTAAAGCTGAAAAATAAATAAGCTAAGTAGGACTACTTTGCTAAGGAAACAAAAAAAAAAAAAAATAGAGTATAGACCCCTTGCGAAGAAATCCTTAAAATAAAAGTAATTAAAATAAGAGAAGTGCCATCGGAAGTAAAGGGCGTCTCTATTCTGTACCTCCACTGCAAGCCTACTCTGGAAGAAATTTTACTGCCTGACCATTCCTATCCCAGTCTGTTATCAACACTCACCTGAATATACCAGGCAAATTGCTGCACTGTGGAAGGTTTACTCATTTAGAAGGCTTTGGTATATTTGTCTACACTCTAGAAGAGCCCTCCAGTTGAGGACTGACCGGTGGAACTTCACCTGTTCACATGCCTATTGCTGACTGCCACCTGTGCATCCAATCAAACCTTCTTTGGTTAAATATCAGGACCATCACTTGACTATCAACTGTAGGAATATGGACACGATATTTTATGGTGCATATTGATGCACCAATAGCTGGCAAATAAGTAAATAGCTGGCAAATAAATACTTTGAGGGAGAAGGAGCAGAATTCATGTGGAAAAGATGATGCCTCAAAGACGACATTTTTTGTTCTGCTTTCAGGCTGTGGCTAATGTAACTTCATCAGCATAGAGAACAAAGCCGACTCAAGGTTCTACTTTTCCACAAAGGTTTTGCAGCTCCTAACATTTAATACAAATGAAGGTCTCTTTCTATTTATTTTCCCTTATCTGTTGCAGAAAGACCTTGCTGAACTGTCTGCCTCGAGTGTATAAGGATACACTGAAATTCATGTAAAATAGTTTCTGTTATCAATGCAGTTATAACAACAAGAACTTTCCACTGGGGTTCATCATGTGATTGGTCACCATCCTCCCATTCCAAGCCCCCTCACTATGGACACAAGCAACAAACAGTGGTAACTCTGTTCTCCTGATGTTGATCCTCCCCAAAGGTCAGGTTTCTTACCTCAAACATTCCAACAGTTGCTTAGACTGCAGTTCAAGAATTTTATGTAACATTGCTTCTATAAAGCAAATATTTATGTTAGTAAATACCATTAAAGTATTGCTGTTGCACAGATATTCTCATTAGTAAACCTCTAAATGTGAGAGAGAACTTTAAACTAACGGGACAGAAGCATATTATATTTGTATATTAAACATTGTCATGTTACTTTACCATGCTAAGGATTTTATCAAACATGAAGTCTAGCCATTAATTCTTTTTATGGGAATTATTTTATTTTTAATGAGAATTAATTAATTTTTAGAATTAACACAAGTTCAGAATTCATGTCTTTGCCACAGAGGGCAAGCAGAGGCAGAAAGCCCTACAAAGAACAAACTGGTATTACCAGGAGTTCATAAAAGTAGTGCGCAGAAAAAGAAGAAAAAAGGAAAATAAAGGACCCACAGGTACCTTACAGAGGGACGAAATTAGGCATTGCCTTTAAATGGGAGAGGATTACGTTCAAGTCTGGCTCTGAGTAAGGTACAGCAGGTATTTAGATTCACACATCATTCTAGTAGAGCACATTCACTCACCCACTCCTACTGAAGCTCATTTTTTTGTTGTCCTTTCTCCTTTTTTAATTGGAGCAAGTGTTTAATCTAAAGCTTCATCAGCACAAGTGAATGCCAACAGGAACCTCTCTCAAAATATATATTACTTACTCAAATGCAACTGCCTAAGCAATCTTAACCAACAAAATGGAACTTTTTAACGCCTGAAATCTGTACAGGATGAAAAGAAAATTCTCTCCTTTCAGTTCTATCCCACAGCTCGGTTTGGAACTGAGATCTACAGAGGTAGAGCTGAGCGTTTTCCTTCATTTCCTCTGTCTCGCACTTGGAGGCTAAGACTCAGGCAGGAAAAGCCTCTGTGCTATTTATTTACTCCAAAATGGCATATTTGTGAAAGCCATAACAGACGATCTCTTTAGGGGTAAGAGAACATAAGACACTGAAAGCAGAGAAAGCCTGCAAGTGGGAAGTGGGAAGGAGTCTTCCAGAAACAAGATCTAGATTACACAAAGAACCCAGAAAACCTTCTGAAGATTCTTGGTTTTTTAAGACAACCTGCAGCTGAGTCCAGATGTAACAATCCAGACTTTCAAACACATTTCAATGGTCTCTGAGTTTAAATGTAGGACAGTAGATGAGACATTTATCATACACAAAATCATCTTAAATATCACCTAAGCCATTTCACTTATTTGAGAAATATTGGCAGCACTGAACTTGCAAAGACTGTATTTCAGAGATAAAGTGCCCAAGACTAGATTTTTCAAAATTAATTTAATATAATGAAGCCAAAAAAATGTAATTAATTCCATGTTTGTTAAATACAGTTACGTTGGTAATCAGGCAAATGCTTTGCATCTATGTTTTTGTTACCTTCCTGAGTCTTTCTGCTGAAGGATCATATTTTTCCTGCAGTCCAGCATCCTATTTTTTATTGTATTTTAGGCAAAGATGTTTCAGAAACGTAAAATTAATACGGATTCAAAATTCACAGCACTTGAAATACTTATGTGTCTAAGAACCCAAATGGGACTACAGCAGAACAAGGTGCACAGTCCCAATGCATTGGGATTTTCATCAGCTCTCAGCATTGCCTCCAAAATAGCAGCCATTGATGCAGGTACTGAAGTGCAGCTGCTCTGCAGTAATTGATTCTGTATGTTGACCTAGACATTAGGATGTTTACTGTCTGCATATGACTCCTTCACTTCATGGAATGCTGTGCAAAACTAAACCAGCTCACAACATGTCAGCCTTTTGACGGATACATCAAGCACTGTTTCTTAACATTTCTTTACTGCTTGACAAGATTTGATCTTGTGGCCCTAACAAATCACACAAACCGCTTGGACAACAGAAGCCAACACTACTTCACACAAGTCCAGAGCCTCTCAGGGCAACAATAGGCATGTACTCAAGAAAATGAGAAAACTGGAGAAAACTAAAGCAAGAAAACTCTTGCTTTAGGAGCAGAGTTGCTTTAAAGCCCACTATTATTTTATCATCACTACTATGGAACAGAAGTACTTTGGAATTACTGAAGTTGTCTGCTCAAAGCCAAACACTTGGCAGACACTGCTGCCCACAGTCATCATAGAATCACAGGCTGGTTTGCATTGGAAGGGACCTTAAAGCTCATCCAGATCCATCCCCTGACATGGGCAGGGACACCTTCCACTTGATCAGGTTGCTCCAAGCCCCTGTGTCCAACCTGGCCTTGGACACTGCCAGGAATGGGGCAGCCACAGCACCTCACCACCCTCAAGGTGAAGAACTTTTTCCTAGCATCTAATCTAAATCTACCCTCATTCCACTCTGAGAGCTGCAGAACTGCGTGATGTTGCCTCTGCAGGTGAAAGGGTACAGACCTTGATTCCATGAGCCAGAGACACTCAGAAATACTGCTAAAACTAAAACTCAGGAGGAAGAAAAAAAAAATAAATTAGTGTCAGGATATTTTAAAACGTACCGTAGGAGAAAAAAGCTTGAAAATGTGTCTCTTTGGAGACATTTGTAAATATTTCTTTTTGGCTACATCCATACAGGTTCTTGATGCTGCCATTAAAATCGTAGAATACTGTAAGACAATCCAGAGGGACTATGCCATATCAAGCCATGTTGAAAAGAATAATGGAAGTAAACTTCAATTTAGAACAATAATAATAAAACCTTCTCACAAAACCAATGAATCTTATTGTACATGATTGTGGGTTTCAAGCTTTAAAAAGCTTTAACATTTAAAAAAAAAAAAACATGCAGAGAAATGTAATAAGACCAACCAAATCCATTTTCTTCGTTATGTTTCTGATGGCTCAGCATCTCCTGCCTCATGGTATTTGTATGTTTGAACCTCTCTGCTGTCTTGGATGAACACATGGAGCTGTTCTACACCAACTGCAGCTGTGCTGCTAACTTGGGTCATTTTAAACTTGTTTTGAATAACTTCCCCTGTTTACCAATATTTTTAGGAAGTTTAAATCTATAATCTCTTTGGCTAGAAATACACAACACGAAATGTGCGCTGCATAAGAAAATTTGAGTAAGACACTGACAGTTTACTTAGTTCACTTTGAGGGGAATGAGAAAGATGCATGGTACTTTCCTTATCTGTCCCTAAGTGGTTTTTGTCAAATTTTGACTCTGCCACCATTCTTCAGTGACAGACATTAGGTATGACATTTTTTGACACAATGTCAATAGTGACATCAGTAATATTTGACACAAGGCACATTGGGGTTACTTGACACAGACAATTGGATAGCTCAGGGCACTGGAGATCCAATGCATAAAGAGTTTTACCTCCAAGTCACCAGTGAATATCTAGCCCAATGTTTTCTGTCACCAACTGATGGCTCCTCAGAGGAGGTTGGGTGTATTGAGCAGATGTCCAGAAAACAAAAATCAACACAGTAAATTACATTAATCTGTGCCCTATGTTGAAACACCATGGAATGAATAGCCAGCAACAAAGCTATTCTTCTACTGCTATCTGTAATTCCTTTTAAAAATGGTAGAATCCCAAAGGAGACACAAGGGGATCAAATGAGTCAGAGAGCACTACAGCTCTAGTGTCCTGAATAAGACTCTGTCTCAACAGCTTTCAGTCCCATGGCTTTCATTAACAGTTAAATATACTTATGGGAAAACAGAAATGTGAAATGTTGCTTTCAATGATGCGTTTTCCAAATATTTCACAATTGGCTAATATAGGACTCGCAAATGCTGAACAGGGAGAAAATGAATTACATGTATGATCACTCTAGAGTTTCCTGGAGTGCCACAGTCCTGATTAAACAAAGCACTTCTACCTATATACAATAATGCATTCATCTAAGAACAGAGTCTTGCAATATATATTAGGCACCTGGCTGAGCTCCCGAATCGTGTGTTTGGCCCCAAGATCCATTATGCAAAACCTGAAAGCTCTAAACAGGAACAGGAGGAGGCATTAGTCCTAGGTACATATGAACCTATGCAAACCTACAAGGACAGTCACCTGCCTTATCTCTATTCTCCAAGCACCTTACCTCTCTGCATAAGGTGTTTGGAGAATTTTATATTACTAAGCATTGCACCCAAAGATTTAGAAATCTGCATTCTACTGAGTCTGTATAGTGTATGAATTCTCTTTTGGAGCAGATATTTTTGTCTTATTTTAAGGTTATGCTTATGTTCAAACACCATCAGTATGAGCAACTTCACAGGAGCGGGGCTTCCTTAATGAACAAGATATTTTTTTAAGAAGTTCAAACCCAAATGCCTTAATTATAGACTTTTTTTTTTATATAAATGCAAATACCACATCAGAGTTAATCTGTGTGCAAAATGTGCTTCTTTTTCCTATTTTATATTAATTTTGAGAAGATGATGCACATTAACCTATTTATCACAAGAAATCATGAATATGACCATGAGTTCGATTAGATTAGCTATTCAATCAATAGCTAGAACCAAGAATTGGACTACCTTCAGAGTTCCCTGAAATGCTTCTTTTAACTTATTTTCAATTAGACTATTCTAACTCCCAGACTCCTTCATTGTTCTGCAAATTGTGGTTCCCCACCCCCCCCCCCCCAAAAAAAAAAAAAAAGCCTAACTGGGAATCAAAATACATGAAGCATATTCACTGTTCCTTAAGAAATTGTCCCTCAATATTACTACATATCATAGAGAAGAGGCAAAGCACATTTTGTTAATCATGTGTTTGGACAACCTGTCACATTGCAACTTCTCAAACAAGTTACACTTTTAAAAAAGCATAAGAACAATATGCAATTTACTGCAACAAAAAGCATTTCTGGAGCAAACTGTTGAGCTGAACCACTAAGGAAGCTCGCAGCTTCCCACAATGTAAGGGTAACAAACTTGCATGAGACTTCACACAAGCCGTGCCACAAGGCATTGCCACCTCCCTCCAAGTCAGAAGGGATACACTTTCAACCTGTGGGCATAAACATGTGACATTTTCCCAACCTCTGTCCCATAAGACCAGAGCAAGTATTCTGCTGCTAATCCACAATTCTCACCAGTCTTGGAGTTCAAAATTTCCCCTCTACAAAGCACAAAAAGAATGCTGAACAGTAATACAGACTCTTCCTATCACATTGTTTAAACCAGCAGTTATATGATCGAGTCTCATTTTGCCAAAAGCTTCAGATCACAAGGTATATTCCATGCTTCTTGGCCCAAATTTTAGGGGAGCATTGTTCTAGGCACACACAAACATTGTCATGAGAGAAAGAGTTTATGACGTAATTCTAGTGTGAACAGCCACCACATTTCTGTTTGCGTGTCTTTATCCAAATAAAAACACCCATTTCTCAGTGGTTGGAAAACCCACTTTCATTAGTGGACATTTGCGTCTTTTCCACAGCTCTAACCTGATGTAATCTCTCCTTCCCATGGTGAGTGCCATTCGAGCCACATTTCTGGGTGGGAACATTCAAACTAGTCACATACCATTTTACATCTCAACCATTACTTTTTTCAGTGATTTATTAGTACGTAGGGAAGAAAAGGAAGCTCACCAATTGCTGCAACCTAATAGTAAATTCAGAAAGATTGTTGAGTGAAGAATTCATCTGTAGCATCAACTGAGACTGCACATTCTGCGCAGCTTTGGGGTGCTCGTTTTAAGGTCAGAATTCAGAGCTTTGCCAGTCATGGCCTTGCAAATCACAGCTTTATAAATCCCATGGCAGAGACTACTATAGATGGGCTGCAATCCAACCCCAGCATGCACTTTCAAGCTTTGTAAAAAGCTAAATATTAGAGAGAGGATTTAATGAAATTTGGGCTGTTAGCAGGCCAAACAAGAGCCCTAAAAGCACACTCCCCTGAACTTCAGTGGGGAAGTTTTCAGAATTCAGATTTTCAAAATCCAGACACAGCCTATGATCTTGGTTTGCTGCTCAGCCCTTTCTCTCACTAGCACTCCTCTCCTGAACAACATCATTTCTAGGGCCTGTGCAAGTGGCACGAGTGCACAGTAAGTCCACATACTAAAAAGGCAGGTGTCACTGACACAATAAACCGTAATAGCTTCTTCAAAACTGTTAAAGAATTTTTAATTCATAGATCACTTGCCCAATAGCCTGCAATGGCTCCTCTGGAGCCATTATGATCTCTCAGGTCACTGTAGTGCCATACATGCACATTAAGTAGGCATGCAAAAATCATTAAGAAATTGGTGATGACAAAAATTACTCTGCAGGCTTGGTAAAGATCATTTTTCTTTTTCACTGAAACATTATAACGTTCACTTAGCTGGCAGAAAATTTTACTTGGTGGAACCCCCCGACAAGAAAGTTCACTCCACACTCAGCTCTGCAGCTGCTTCAGGTCAGGTTTGTCAGCTCAGTTTACAAGGAGCAGAGTTTTCATCCTCAAACAGTCCAGTGGAAAGTCATTGGCGATACCCTTCAAGTAAGTTGCTGCTCAAAAGTAGTGAATCTCTCCTAAAGTAATTTGTTCCTGTATTCGAGCTAACATTTCAAGAAACACTTTACAAATAAAAGATAAATACTCACCAAAAGACAGAATTTGCAGAGTGCAGTTAAGTCAAACCTTCACTGATATTTTGAAAACTGAGATATAACCCTCTGAAAAAAATGTGAAATCTTATCACAGAAAACCTTAATTATGACACAGACATAGTGTGGAATTGCTGCAGCATGCTTGGGGAAATTATAGATTTTGGGGGGATAATTTTTATAAAATCTATAGAAAGTGAAAAAAAAAAAAGAGACCACCATTCATTCTGCATCAGATAATGAGAAATGTATTTTACCAACCAGTTTTCTGCCACTGTGGGTTGATGATATGCCTATTTTCTTCTGGACCATTATCTGAGTACTTGAACCCTGGATAACAATGAGTTCATAGAGAATGAAAGTGCTAGGCTTTAATTGTATGTATTTAGTCACGCAAACAGAAGCAATGGCCTGAGAATGGCTAGTTAGCCAGTGACAGCATTTAGCTTCAGAACTGGCTCAGAAGAGCTATTACAAATTGTACCGATATGTGCTGGGCTGGTGCAGCAAAATTCTCAATTTAACCTTGTTGATGAAATAAGTTTTGGTGTCTTTTAAACAAAATCCCCACTGCTGCTAATACCCTGCAAATAAACATCATTAAAAAAATTGAAGACACTGGAAGAATGTGTGGTTTATGTTAAAATTTTCCCTGTCAATCAATTCTGCATGTCTGCATGAAACTGATGATCGCATCATCATGTTAGTTTGCCTGACTTGCTCAGCACAAAGAAGGTGGGAACATTTTCTCAAGCAGGGATGTCAGCACTTGAAAAATCAATCACCATCTGTGCTCATTTTCTGAAAGGGAGAAAAACAACCTCTGTTTAAGAATACACCAGAACAAATAACTTGTATGTTTGAAAATAAACCACAGGGTCAAAGAAACTTTATAATGAAACGGAAAAGAAACAGTATTGCTGTGTTTTTATCGCATTGTGCCTACGTACCTTGTGCATCACAATCGTGATTCTAAAAATAGATATTAATAATACCTACAGACCAACAGCATGTGAAACGCATACAAACAAGTCACTTTACAGCCCTGAGTTTTATCTCTTACTGCAAGTGAATCTTGCACAACTTTTTCATTCTGCTCATGATAAGTCTCTGTAAAACCACCAAAATGGAGATGACAAAAGAAAGCACTTAAAACAAATACACTGTTCCAGTGTGCTTAACCTTACATCTACAGATAGACCTTACAAATTTTAGCGTTAATTTTCTTTTTGGTTTCACAGTGCTGTTGCTTGTTTGGAGGAAGTCTCCTATACAAACAACCTACTGTTCTTATAAAAGTTTTTAAAGTACCAGGAGTTAGAGTGGAGTATTACAAATGCTATCTAGTACAATGAATATCAATTAATCAAATTGTAAAACACTACAAGAGCTTGCAATACACAAATAGCAGAGAGAAAGATAAATTGATTTTTGCTGCGGTGCTGCTCCTTTTCAGTAGCACAACTGTGTGAAAAATACCAGTTAAAAAGTGTGCTGAGGCAGCAAAACCATTTAATACTCCACAAACAGTTATCTAAGCCAATGTCCAATAACTAGACAGTACTGTAATGTGACCTACATACTAACAAAATCATTTTTATACATGGGAAGAGACCAGACATTTAGCCACTTGATACCAGTTAGATAACTGATACGTCTCTCAATCAGGTTTTTTTTTCCATCCCCCAAACACCATAGCTAAACTGTGTATTGTATTTTATGTTTTTTTAAGCCAGACTTAAACTAGAGATTCTTCCAGATGTCTGTCTGTTCTTTGAAGCTGTTGAGTTGTACTGTTTGCGCTCTCACTGCTCTTAGCCTGGTTTTTGCCTTTCTTTCCAGAACTTTTCTCCTACTTATTAACCTGCTGTTTTACACTCCCTTTTCTCCAATTTTAAAACCTTTACTTACAGCTAAATGCTGGTGAAATCTTTTCTTCCCTTGAAAACACATAAACATTGGGGGGGGATGGGGATTGTGTTGTTTCGAGAGAGATAATTTAATGATATCTCAAGCTGAACAAAGGAAGGCAAAGAGGCATTACCTTCCATCCTTTCTACCTCTTTTGCACTAATTTAAGAGACCAACAGCCCTTGTCATGAATCCCCTCACTGGTCCTCACCACTCTTCCCAAATGCAAGGTGGATCCTTTCCCCCAGTTTCCATTCATCTCCACAAGACACTCTGAAACCTCTGTCTTAGTTTTCACACTGGATGCAACCCAAACTGGGCTTACTCATGAAAGCAGCTCCCACCCAACCCACCCAGCAATACCTCTGGGCCACATCAAAGAAGTCCCTTTCCTTTCCTGGATGATAGAATCACAGAATGGTTTGGGTTGGAAGGGACCTTAAAGCTCATCCAGTTCCAATCCCCTGCCACAGGCAGGGACACCTTCCACTAGAGCAGGTTGCTCCAAGCCCCTGTGTCCAACCTGGCCTTGAACACTGCCAGGGATGGGGCAGTCACAGCTTCTCTGGGCACCCTGTGCCAGTGTCTCACCACCCTCACAGGGAAGAATTTCTTCCTTATATCTAATCTAAATCTACCCTCTGTCAGTTTAAAGCCATCCTGTGTTGTCGCATCCCTACTTGCCCTTTTAAAAGGTCCCTATCCAGGTTTCTTGTAGGTCCACTTTAGGTTTTAGAAAACTGCTTATAAGGTCTCTCATGAACCTTCTTCTCCAGGCTGAAAAAGCACAGCCGGGATGCCTAACTTGGATTTGCTACATACCCAGGTTCCAGGTCTGAATACCCCTGTGGCCAGTGCCACATCTGGCTAGCTTCCCAAAATTTAAGATTACTACTTCATTTGTCCCAGTCAAAGGGCTGTCTCAAAGTGAGGAAGTGAGAGTACAGTCCCACTTGGCTATTTTAGGCCCTCTCAGAGTACAGAGTACTCTCACCACACCATTCCATTTTGACTTGGAGAGGTGCATTTGAACTTAAAAAATTTTAAGGATTTCAATTAAGATCATTTTAATCATAAATTAAGCAGATGCCAACAGTCTTTAAAAAAAAAAATTCTGACAGGAGGGGAAATGGTAGTATTATTTCCAGGGTGACAGATTATATTACACAGAGTGTTTTTATAAAAGTTTGTCTCATACAGTAAGAAGCATTAAAAAAAGGACACAAACTGTCATTAAAAAGTCAGTTCTACCTTAATTGGTAACTAAATTGATATTCTGAGCATTAGTGCCAAGGCTAGAAGGTCAGTCCCTTGAAATAAACTAATCTGGGAAAGTTTGCATTGACAATGCCTGTCGATAAAGAGAACCTTTGATCCCCAAGGCTGAAATATCCAGCAAGTCCTAACACGTTTTATTATTATAGTAAATATTGTTATAAACAAAACTTACAATGTACATGTAAACTAGATAGTACTAAAAAAAAACTTGCTTTAGATGTCCTTTACTTGTACTTTTCTGCCAGAAGTTTTACACAAATTAAAGCACTGCCTAATGCAAATGTTGGCTTAAAATATGGGTCTTCATTTGCTGAAAGGTATAGCTTGCACTAAAAACAACAAAAAAACAACTTGATGTTGTAAATAAAACTGCAAAGTTTCACATGGGATTGCTATGTTATTGAAAGCACACTAGAATAGGGTTAGGAAAACACAAAATCAATGTTGGAGGACCACGACTCCTTCATAAACAGAGCCAAACTGTGTCAGTTTTAAAATAAGAGAAAAGATTCATTAAAAGCTTCGAGATGTTGGGAAGAATGTGCCCTACAATGCGAACTTAATGCAATAAACCTAGCTCAGTAACTAGACTGTGGGCTTCTTTGTGTCTCATATTCTGAATGCAGAAAAATAGGAACAAGACCTCTGCACCTCCTGCTACTATGAAAAGAGCCTGAAGAGGACTTCAAACTGACAGCTCCTAAAAGTGATAAAGCAGCAAGTAGAGGCAGACATGATGATTCTCAGGAAGGACTGAAGTGAGAGACCATAGCTGCTAAACTCATTACAATAGGTAGATCTGTTGAAAATGAAGCTTTCAGCAGAAAATTTGGTTCTGACCCAAAACAGGCCAAACTTGACATTGCAGTATGTAAATGTTTACCTTGGAAAAGTCAAAACACCATCCTTAAATTCTGTCACTTGTGTTTTAATATTCTGTATTACAACATAGCATAACAATCTAAAATCATCAAATGTAAATTAACTAAGTATTTAAACTCCATCAAAACATTTGCATAGTTTCCCCTGAAAACTTCAGAAAATACGTATTAGAAATCATGTCAATCAAATTAGAATTTTCAAGAGAAAGCATGCTCTCAACCATTATTTTTTGTGAGTTTATGGGTGGTGATTTGTCTGCACAAAAGGAAGGAATAATTCTGAGGAATAAAAGTAAGCCTTGTGAATGGCTGGATGGTTAAGCTGAAGGGGGACAGATGCATATCCTGTTAGCAACTAAAATCAGCTTAAAAAATAATTACTAGGTTTTACATTTTTCCATTGGTACTTTCTCTTTTCAAAGTTTCTTCCCTGTGACTATCAGCTATATGAAAAACAGACCTTACCAACTTACATTTATGGAAATGGATGAAAAAAAAGAAGTCTGTTCAGTGAAAAACTATAAAGATTAAATGAGCGTTTCATATACATTTCCATAAATACCAAAATTGTTGTTCCCCACTACAAAGAGAGGCTTGCTCAAAATTTTTGGCTTAAGATTGTATTTCAGTACTAATATTTAAGCTAACCTAAGACTAGAAGTAGTACAGCACTTGTGGGGAAATGTGTATACTTCCCTCCCACCCCCAAAGCCACAGGACTGTAGTCTTCCTATTTTCATCATTATTAGTATAAAAAAAATTAGTACAAAAAAGAAAAAAAAAAAAAAAGAAATTTCACTCCTACTTTCTTATTTCTTTAGATCATAACCTGACATTAATGAGCAAATACACACTAGGATGATGATCACACTGTAGGATAAAATGGCTCATATACTGTGTTGATAAGTTAAGATGAAAGAAACCCAGAACAAAGACACAACAGTATTGTGGAGATATGTTTGGATTCCAAAATATTTGTATCAGTCAAAGATAGAAATACCCAAGACAAAAAAACAACTGATAAATAGAAACATCCCCTTTTTTCCACTTGACTGTATAACAAAGATGCTGTATATATTAAAACGTTACCCCATGACTATGCCTAGCTGCCACATACAATACATAGACACATTATATATATATTTTCCATCTGATCTCTGAAGAATTTGCAGCTCCCATCGAATTTACATTAGAGGAGACAAAGATGCGCAAGTGGAAACAGCACTGACACTGAAATCCTGATAACCTGAGTATAGCTGAGGTCCTTCTGAATAACCACTGTCTGAGCAACTACAGTTCTTCCCGAATCTCAGAACAAAGCATCATGATAGCCCATCCCTGGCAGTATTCAAGGCCAGGTTGGATGTGACTCTGAGCAACCTGGTCTACTGGAAGGTGTTCCTGCCCGTGGAAGGGGATTGTGACTAGGTGGTCTTTAAAATCCCTTCCAACCCAAACTAGTCTATTATTTGCACTGGACAGTTTACTGGACAATACTAGAGGATTGTACAGGAACTGTGTGTGCAAACTCCAGCAAGGTTACCTGAAACACAGTTAATACAATAACAACCCCCACTCTAAGTACAAACATGATGCAGATGGCACATTTCTTCATTTATACTTTGCTGGGTAGCACTTTTGTTTTCAATAGCAGTCATGCACCATAACTTCTCCTCTCCATTTTCTTTCCTGCCAGCTGAAGTTTTTTTCTCTTTTCATGCTGATTGGCTTATCTACCTAAGATACCATGACACTTTATCATAACATGGCACTGTTCCCTCGAAGTGAGACCAGTCATTAGATGTATCGTTCTGAAATATGAATATTAACATCCAAAAGAGATGAACCAGGAGCACTGCAGATGGACAAGAAGGGATTAGACAAATATTGGTAACAGGATTGATAATTTACAAGTATGTCAGACACAATGCACATCATCTTGATCAACAAGAACTGCTATTCACAAATTGTACTGCCACAAGCACCTCCAGTGCTCTCACCAATCAGGATTCATAATTAGTTTTTCAAGACTAGGGGGTTTTTTTAATGGCATCAGCCTGATGCCCAGAACTAGAAAACAAGAAGACTACTTTCAAGGAATGAAAAGCTGAAGCAAAAATGAAAGGTGCACTAGTGAATGCTGCAGCTATCAAGCACTTGCACGTAAGAGAGAAGACATTATAAGCCAAAAGAGAATTTTCCAGCAATGAAGTATGAATGAATGCTGAAGTTGACCAGACAGTTCATAATAAATGATATTATTTTAATATAATTTTGTGTTTAAAGACATTCTAATTGCAGCTAGAAACTGCAACTGTTTTAAAGTGTTGCCTAACAGCCCCTTTATGAGTCAGGCACTGTATGTAAAGGCATGCTCAAGGAAAAATAAAACCACCCCACACTTGGAAGACTTTTTATCCCAATGACTGGATAAAGTAATTTACCCAAGAGAGTAAATAAATAAATATATAAATCCCATTGATTCTCCTTCTTTTCTCCAGTTAATCTGAGTTTGCCAAAACCAACTGGTTAATGACATTATCTTGTGACTGTACAGCTACTCGCGTTGATGATGTGCAAAGGATGCAAGCAGTCCTTCTTGGTCACATGTTTAAAAAACCCTGAACTGCGAATGATTTGAAGAGCTGCTTCTTAAAATTTCCTCCACTAAAGATAGGTACTTCTGCCTAATATATTCTGTGCCTGACACTTTCTGCAACACTAAGCAGTACTTTTTTACTGAAAATGATACAAGCTGAAATTAACTTATTTTAAAAAAAAGAGAGCTCAGTGTCTTCCTACTTTTTGATTAATGCCAATTTTATCTTTCATTTTACTTGTTCCCACAGCACAAGAATTCACTTTTTTGTTGACTTACTTTGTAGTGTTTCTATGTGTTTTCAGAAGAGACATATCTCTGCTACCCATCCTAGAGCCAGCCTGGCTCTGACATGGCAGTCAGTGCACAACCTTCTGAACCGAGTTCACAACACTCCAGCTTCCTTCTTTTCACTTGAATTCCGTAAGTAATTTTAGGTGAGTGAACTGCGTCATGAAAATGGGAGTCTCTTTATTCGTTGTTTTTTAAAAGCTGTGTAATTCTTGCCCTGCCTTTACTTGCTTTATATTAAATATTCACTAGAAATACATGGGGAAATTGCACTTCATAGTAACTGTTCTTTTTGTTCTGGAGACAAGATTGTTATTTACCCAGTTAAAACTATTACTGATTTTTTGCCAAATGAGAGACTGCAACCTGACTTGGTCACAGTGGCTCCACTCTTCTCCTCATGAATCTCCTGTTGCACAACATGTCTTCTAACTGTGCCTCTCACCAGCCCAGACTTTCATCTACTTGGACTGTTAGACTCTCTGGGAAAAGGACTAAGTGTTCCTGGAGCTGCAAGGCAACCCACCAAATAGTAAAGCAGAAGAGTTATAAAATTAATCTCAGAAGGATCTTCAACTCCTCTCCTATACAGGCAGTTGGAGAGAAAGGAAGAAGATGAAGAAGTAAGCTCTCGAGGGCAACCTAACCAGGACAGATAATAAACCTGCATCTACCCTGAGGACACAGTGCAACATTCAGTCCTATGTCTGTATTTCTAAAAAGAGCAAAATATCAAATATTCTTCTTGAAGAATAATTCTCTCTCTACTCTGTTTCCACATTCCTATGTAACTATATAATAAATATTATCCTGCTCACGTGCTTCTGTTTACTTAGCATACATTATATTTGATGCAATCTGGCAGCATAAATTTTAGTTCTGTCATCTTAAAATAGTAATACTTGTCAATCAAAATAGAAGGTACCTAATAAAAATGTTCTAGAAACTAATAACCCTATATTCCTACACTCCGCTTGGAGCTAAAGATTGATAAAAATGAGAGTAATTATATAATATTATAATATATT
>NW_009922605.1:0-918 GCF_000696875.1 Nestor notabilis
TCCATCACCTTGGAAGGTCTCTTCCAACCCAGATCATTCTATTCTATGCTTCTATCCCAGGCTACGGCACCCAGGGCTCGCCCCATGCCCCCGGGGGTGTCTGGGGGGTGCCTGGCTCGGTCTCAGTGTGGGCTTTTCTCTCCTGCTCCAGGCCAAGAGGAAGCTGGACCTGGAGGGCCCTGGATTCCGCACGCCCAAGGGGAAGGGCAGGACGCTGGCACAGGTCCCCAGCCCCAGGAGTAAGTGGTGCTGTGTGAGACGGGGCGGGGGGAGCTTGGAAGGGGACAGACCCTATTTCTCTCCCGTTAGAGCTGCTGTCACCGTCCCTTTAGCATCAGCCAAGGTGCTAAAGCAGCTCTTTGAGCTGCTCCAGCTCACTGCCCCAGCAGACAACTCCCCTGGGGGGGACTATTTCTGGGTTGTTTCTCTGCCAGGGTCGGGTTGTGAGTGTTTCCTGTCCCCAGCCCTGCGTCCCCTCCGCCGCACATCCCGCACTAAGGACAGGATGGGGGCTTTCCCCTCCTTTCCCTGCAGCTCCCAAGTCTCCCGGGGAGAAAACCCGCTACGACACCTCTCTGGGGCTGCTCACCAAGAAGTTCATCTCTCTGCTGCATCAGTCCCCTGACGGTGTGGTGGACCTCAACCGGGCGGCCGAGGTGCTGGGGGTGCAGAAACGCCGCATCTACGACATCACCAACGTGCTGGAGGGCATCCAGCTCATCTGCAAGAAGTCCAAGAACCACATCCAGTGGATGTAAGTGGTGCCGTGGAGGCGGGCACGGGGTGTGACGGGGTGAAGGGCGCAGGGGAGGTGGTTTGGGAATGTTCTGTCGCTCAGGTGCCATCTCTGTCGGCAGGGGGACGGGGATCTGTGAGGACACAGCGGTGATGGTGAAGCAGCAGGGGGTGCGGGGGGGG
>NW_009922605.1:929-1474 GCF_000696875.1 Nestor notabilis
AGGACCCTGGACCAGGTCCTGCAGGACTGTGACCTGCAGCTCCGGCAGCTGGCTGACAACGAAGCCAACCAGAGATATCCTTGCTGGACAGGGACACAGGGAGGGAGGATGGGCTCTTGCGGACCCCCTTGAGCTCCTTCTCCACTTGGCTTTGTCTGGGCTGGGGGAGGGTGCTTGGAGGATGCTGCTGGGATAAGGGATGAGGCATCCACTTGCAGCCGGTTGTTTCCCTATACCTCATCCCTGTCCACGCTGGCCTATGTCACCTACCAGGACCTCCGTGCCATCAGCAGCTTCCAGGAGCAGACGGTGATTGTCATGAAGGCTCCTCCGGAGACACAGCTGGAGGTGCCGGACTTCAGTGAGGTGTGTGTGGGGCCGGGAGCTGTTCCCCTGCCCTTGCACAGGGTCAGGACCAGGCTGTGGGTGCCTCTGCACCATAGAATCCCACAATGGTCTGGGTTGAAGGGACCTTAAAGCTCCTCCAGCTCCAACCCCTGCCACGGGCAGGGACACCTTCCACTAGAGCAGGTTGCTCCAAGCCC